>NC_048411.1:27718615-27754486 GCF_013103735.1 Etheostoma cragini | reverse complement strand
GGGGGGGGGTCGTAGATAAAGCAGTCAAACACACACACACACCCCTGACCTTGATTATTAATTACACCAATAATGACAATAATATGAAGAACAACACAGAAATGGCCAAAGAGTCATGAGTGGGTCCTGTGACTTTTTTGTGATAATTTTCTTATCAAAATCTTTGCATTCATTACAAATTATTTTTCTTCTTCCTGTAATATTCTTGACTGTTACATATATTAAATATATTGCTAACACGTAGCCTACAGTATTTCTAGTAAATTCTTTGCTCTTGTTATGAAGGACAAAATCTGGGAAGATTAGATTAGTGATTTATGGTCTGCAACAGAAGCACGTCAAATGTAAAAACTTTTAAAGCAAATGTGTGATTTTGGAATTGACTTGGCTTGTTTTAGGGTTGAGAAGATCAAAGAACAACAACCTGGACTGTATCATTATACAGTAAGGAATAAAGGAAAATGTTAAATGTTCTCTTTTTCACAGTAAAGGGGTACATTTAAAGTTCCACTATCAAATTTTTTTATTTAAAAGAGAATGCTAGAACTTCACATATCCTGTCTTTTAGTCTCAAATATTGGTCAGACTTCCAAAACACTGGATCCTACATCTCCCATAATGCCAATGAATACCACCTTTTCATTTAGGCCCTCTTTCTGTGGTAAATGTCCATCTCTTTCACACACCACACCTCCAGTTTGTAACACAGGCTTTCTTTTAGAAAGTTGTAGTCTCCAACCCCAAGCTGGGATAACCCCGATGACATCACTATGACATCATCAGGGTGACAAAACTTCTCCAGAGACACAGAGGCATTGTTAGTGACTGAGTAGTACTTTTGTGTGTGTGTGTGTGTGTGTGTGTGTGTGTCTGTGTGTGTGTGTGTATGTGTGCTTGTTTAATTACATTCGTGGGGTCCAAAACACACACAGAATACTTTTGGGGTCAAATGCTGGACCCCACAACTTTAAAGGGCCGTTCACAGGTTAAGAATTGGTTTAAGAATTAGGCTTACAATTAGGTTATGGTTAGGGGGAGTGTAAGGGTTAAGGTTAGGCATTTAGTTGTGATGGTTAAAGTTAGGGTAAGGGGTTAAGGAATGCATTTTGACGGGTCCCAAGAAACATACTGAGACGCTTTATGTGTGTGTGTGTGTGTGTGAGCAAGTGTGCGTGTGTGTGTGTGTGTGCGTGCGTGTGTGCGTGTGTGTGTGTGTGTGTGTGTGTGTGCACGCGCCTTTAAATACTCAGAAAATTGCACAGAGTTTGGTTGGTGGGTTTGCATAATTTGGTCATGGCACTGAACACATTGACAATCCCATTTTGTCATTAAATGTGTGAGCAACATCAATTTAGATCACAGATTGATCCTTAAATGGTCAATTATCCCATATTTACCCCGTTTTGTTTTTTTAACCCAAACATGATTACCTGCCGAATAACTGATTAGAGAGCTTATTAGAGTTTGTTTGACGAACCAGACCATGAAAGAGCTATAAAACCAAAACTAGGAGCTGAAACAAGCTCAGATGTAGAGGTTTGTTGCTGAGGTTCTACACAGCAGAAGTGAAGCCTCGCTGTGTGGTCCGTCTTCTTCTTGACACACAGCTGTGCAGGAAACAAATGCAGCTATTAGTATTAGCGTCCAGGAGTTCTTTTTTTACACATCCTCAACCTTTTTGTTGCTCGGGATGTGACTCTATTTTACCCTTACAATGAATCGCTCTCGATTACACTGAGTCAGATAAATGTAAATGTATGAATATTTAGATTACCTATCTGTTAATGAGGCAGTTCAATACCCGCACTTTTAAAACAGATGTGTTTTAACCGGATACTAATATTTGAAATCAGGATTTTAAAAAGGATAAATTTACAAAGAAATCGTCCTTTTGTGGAAATAAAAGAAGAAGAAGTGGCCGCAGATCGTGTCAGTGGAAACGGGCTCCGGCGCTCAGAGATCAGAGGCAGAGCGGAGCTGTCTAAACACTGGCGATGGATTTAACAGAATACTGAGTTTGAATGATGGGCAGCGAGGAGAGAACGCCATAACAAGTTCACAGCCAGTTCAGTCTGAGAGAGAGGAAGAAGAGGAAGAGAAAAAAGGTTTACAGGAGAGAAGACGACACATTTACAGCTTTACCTTGGACTGTATTAGTAGAGTTTGTGTTTAGTCTTAGTGGTTTACCATTACGTAAAGACATCAGATGTTAAAGCCATGTGTTTGTTTGCAGGGCCAGCCCGAGACTTTTAAAGATCCCCCTCGTGGTAATATGCTATTGCCCAAGAAAAGGGCAACATTTCTAGAAACATTTTAAAGGAACCAAAACAGTAAATCAGCAGTTAGTCTGGAGTTTGGGAAACTAGTGCAAGTAGTTAAGTCTTCTCTAATTGATATACAGTACATGTTGATATTCACTTTTTTTTACTTGTCTCTTAAGTTCAGTGTGTTGAACAAAATTCTTTTCTCATAGTCTAAAATTGGCAAAATATGGTTTATATCAGAAACAAAATTACTCTGCACTGAACTCACCTGGAGTACGTTTGTGTGTGTATTTGGGTCAGTTTGTAGTTGTAGCTGCAGTTAGAGCTGAAGATCTTTGCTAGAATCCGACGGGACCCAAAGGGTTCGCTCGGGCTCAGGACGGGCTCTGGCCAAGCTCTGACTGGGCTCTGGCTGGGCTCTGGCCGGACTCTGGCCGGGCTCGGGCTGGACTCTGGCCGGGCTCCGGCCAGGCTCTGGCTGAACTCTGGCCGGGCTCTGGCTGGACTCTGGCCGGGCTCCGGCCAGGCTCTGGCTGAACTCTGGCTGGACTCTGGCTGGACTCTGGCCGGGCTCGGGCTGGACTCTGGCCGGGCTCTGGCCAAGCTCGGGCCGGACTCTGGCTGGACTCTGGCCGGACTCTGGCCGGGCTGTGGCTGGACTCTGGCCGGGCTCGGGCTGGACTCTGGCCGGGCTCTGGCTGGACTCTGGCTGGACTCTGGCTGGACTCTGGCCGGGCTCTGGCCGGGCTCTGGCTGGACTCTGGCTGGACTCTGGCCGGGCTCTGGCCGGGCTCTGGCCAGGCTCTGGCTGAACTCTGGCCGGGCTCTGGCTGGACTCTGGCCGGGCTCGGGCTGGACTCTGGCCGGGCTCGGGCTTGTGCTCCCGGTTGTGTTTCAGGTGGTGAAACGAAGGCTGTCCTCTGGAGAATACCTGTTGGTTGCGCTGGTAACAAACGTTATTCACGAATAAATTATGTTAAAAAATTGAGAACTGACTTATTCTACGGACATTTGAATAATGTCGGGCCGTATGCGGGTTTGGGCTTTTAAAAAAGTGTCAATCGAAATATACTTGTTGGGCTCAAGCCTTGTCGGCATATCTGTTAAGGCCAGATTCCAGATCTAGCTGCAGTAGTTAGTTTATCTGAGCTCCAGTGTTGTTCTGCTAAAGAAAACACATGAATCAAAGCTCACAGAGCTCAGAGTGAAACTCAGCAGCAGATCAGCTGCTCTGCTAGTCTGGTGAGTTTTCATGTCATCAACCATTTGAGTTTGAGTCTCTTCTTCATCGTCTCATTTGTCATCTCCTGTGTCATCTCTCTGCACTGTGAACCTTCTAATGAAGCTGTGAAAATAATCAGTGAGTTGCTGTGGATGGACAATAACCTCTCCCAGGTTCATACATTAATAATAAGTACAACACTGGAGTCAGGACGGGGCTAGCCTAACTTAGCATGAAGATGAAGGCCGATGCAAACAGCAAGCCTGGCTCCCTCCCTCCAAAGTCGAAAAATACCAGCACGTCTAAAGCTCACTGATTACCCCACTATGCATCACTTGTTTCATCTGAACACAAACAGAAATGTAAGAAGACAAGTTTTTCGAAGGGTGAACTCATCGTTCAATATATTTAATACTGTGTTGTGGTTTCCACCTTTAATCTTATTAGTTTCAGTTGAGATTCAGATTATTCTTTGCGCATTTTGGCCTTTGATTGATAGGCCAGTTGCAGACATGAAAGGGGAGAAGTGTGGGGGGGGGATGTCATGCAGCAAAGGGCTGCAGGTTGGAATCAAACCCAGGCCCGCTGCATCAAGGAGTAAATCTCTATGAGTGGGCGCCTGCTCTACCAACAGAGCTATCCAGGCGCCCCAGGGATCAGTGCATCTTAAGTTGATCAAAAAACGATACATTTGTATCTATGTATCGAACCCTGGGCCGCTGCGTTAAGGACTGGGCCTTGGTATATGGGGCGCACGCTCTACCAGGTGAGCTCCCAGGGCACCCCCTGACTGTCGTTCAATGTCAGGGGCGTACACAGGGCAACATACAGTATCCCATTAAACACAGTGGTCCCATTGGCGAAGACTACTATGAGCTGGTTTGATAGGTTTCCAGATAAAGTGGAGGATGGAGGAGAAGTCAGCCTGTGAAATTTTCCCATTTACTCGACCGTGAACCTGTGTCTCATTTTGTGGTTCATAAACGACCATAATATGGTTTAATTTACTTCTATCAATCATGGTGTAAAAGTAGATGTCAGCCTCTCATTTCATTTTGGAAAAAACAGAAACAAAGCAACATTAACATCCTGTTCCTCTCAGCCGCTCTGCTCTGTGTGGCTCTGTGGGAGTTTTGTGTCCAGATAATAATCTCTCATTATGTTGCTACAGTCAATTAACATCCATTACTGTCAGACTGCATCTCTGAGTAAATGTTGACACTCGCTAATTCCCAGCAATGCTCTCGCCACATTTAACCTGAAAAAACACTGCAGAGAGCAGAGAGCAGTTTTTAGGGGTTTGTACTTTTTTTTCAGAGAGTTTTAAACACCACAATCCCTTTTCTTCCTCTTCCCCTTTTCTTCCTTTTCCTTTTCTTCCCCGTGTGAGATGGTTATTTTATACGACCAAAGGACAAGTTACATAACAAAGCTGTACACTGACAACCAAGTCAGCTACTGTAAAACAAACAACCATTATAGAAAAATGGGAATTTATTTCTTCTCAAAGCATTATTTGTTATGTTATTAATGTCATCTGAAGAAAGTAAAAACAGATTATTGTCATTTAAAAAAACTACTGTTAATTTGCGTATTTTGCAAACCTAAAATACCTATTTTGAACCTCCTGTTCTAAATAGGGTTGAATAAATGTAATTGGAATTTAGATTTTTTTTTAAGTTGCCCTTATGCTATGAAGTCATTAGTAACAAATTAATTACCAAAGTTATGACATATTGACATACTAGAATAAAGCCTGTGCGATAGGACAAAAAGATCCGAGAACAGAAAAATATCAAAAACAAATCACAATATTAATAGAAATCACACTCACTGTTAAAACACACAAAGTAGGGCGCCCGGAGAGCTCCGTTGGTAGAGTGGGAGCGCATATTTAGAGGTTTACTCCTCAACGCAGCGGGCCAGGGTCCGACTCCGACTTGCGGCCCTTTGCTGCATGTAATTTCCCCCCTCCTCTTTCATATCTTCTACTGTCCTATCAAAATAAAGGCTGAAAATGCCCCAAAAATCATCTTAAACAAAAACATGCAAAGTTGTAAAATCATAGACTGGATTCAGGGCCTAAACACCGCATTTACGTTAAGGAAGTGTACGTTTTTAAAATACGGGTTATATATTTAAATCGTATATAGTTTAATTAAGTGTTAATTGTTTGTCTGCTGGTTGTAAAAAGTTACACTCAGTGGAAACTCCTCTTGCGTCCCCAGGTTGTGACATGTGTGCAGATAACAGGAACGGCGAGTGTCCGATGCACGGTCCTCTTCACTCTCTGCGTCGACTTGTCGGCACCAGCAGCACGGCAGCTCCTGTCACCCTGCCGGATGTCCCTGATTGGCTCAGAGATCTGCCCAGAGAGGTGAGACTTCCCTCTGTCTGTCTGTCTGTCTGTCTGTCTGTCGAATGCCTGAGTTTTATGTTAAACTATGTTTTTAAAGGGAATGGCTATACTCAAGTAAAGTATGTAAGTACCTCAACTTTGTACTTACAGTAAGTACACTACTTGAGTAAATGTACTTGGTTCCAATCCACCCCTGAGCGCTGCCCAGTGCATAGAAATTAATTGAATAATAGATATATCTGCACTGAGCAGAATTGTTTTATTGACCTTTATATATGTGTGTGTGTGTGTGTGTCTGTGTGTCTGTGTGTCTATGCAGGTGTGTCTCTGCACCAGTACAGTTCCTGGTCTGGGTTACGGGATCTGTGCATCTCAGAGGATCCCTCAAGGAACCTGGATCGGCCCGTTTCAGGGAGTCCCTCTGGTGCTGGACAAACTGCATTCTGGAGCGGTCAGAAACAGCAGACACCTGTGGGAGGTAAGAAAGCCTGTGAGAGGAAGTGTGTGGACTTATGGGTACTGTAGTGTACATATCGAAAAAGGAGTCGAATCCCTGTGAGGAGGATGACAGGTGGTGGAGAATGAATGAGGCGTGTTTGTTTGACGGAATAACAATGCAGTAAAAATTACACTTTTCATACTTCCTAATGATGGGCGGAAATGAAAGAAAAAGCTTTTTGAACAACTCTTTGTCTGGTATGTACCAAGTCAGCCTATCAAACATACCAGTGCTACCAGTGCGGTATCATGGAAGGTTAATGGTGCATTTATAAGGACCTCGGATGGTCGTCGCTCTGACTATTGCGTGTACAAGAGTTTTAGGCCTCAATGGTGCATCAGTATGTATCATCTTTATCAATGCAAACTCAGGGTGACTGATAAATGCATTAAAGAGAAGTTTTGTGGGGGTGGACATCTATCTAAAAAGTATCAAAACTCGAAAGGAACCAGTTCTGTGAAAAGCATTGGTCAGAGAGACATTCCTGTTGTCATTTTGACTTGACCATTTAGTGGCACATTACTGCAGGTCTTCCAAGGTATTCAAAATTCTAACATTTCATTTACAAGTATTAAGTATTGCATTTGCAGGCAGATTTATGTGTAGATGAGAGGCGTTCCCCACCTCAAAACTAAAAAGGGGATTGTTGTGACAGTGGATTGTTGCTGCAAGAGGCAGATTCAATCCTTTTTTCATTCAAACATCGTCCCCACTGTCAGCTACAGCAGCTGGAAGATCATCAGTGGAGTGAAGATTTTAGCAAGAACCTAAAATTAATTTTTCATTTTAAAATTGGTAAACTTTGCGTTTAATGCCAGATCACATTAGTTCCTCATTCAAAATGATTGTTACAGCTGGAAAGTACTCAAAAAGATGTATTATCCCTGCTGGTTTTTCTTCTTGAAGCCTGTATAAAGTTGTTAAAAAGTCTTACATTTCACTCTGTGATCTTGTGTGCATATGGTACATGTTTAAGTTTAGTGTGTCTGTGTCTGTGTCTGTGTGTGTGTGTGTGTGTGTGTGTGTGCGTGCGTGTGCGTGTGCGTGTGTGTGCTTATGGTCAGCGACATGTCACCTCTCAGTCCATTGATCAGGGCAGATTGTATTTACATACAGTGGCAGGAGAAAGTCAATGTGGCAGTTATAAACAGCTGCATTAGCATTAGAGAAAGAGGGGGGAGAGAAAGAGAGAGGCAGTGAAGGATGCTGGGAGACAGAGAGATAGATGAGTCCCTTGTGGCCGAGCTGGTAAAGGTCAGTCAGACGTCGGTTGATCGGACATCAGTCTCTCTGCTGTTAACAGCAGGAGGGGTGGGGGTGGGGGAGTTATTTGGGGCTTGGGGATGTCCTACAATGGGTCCGAGGTCAGGGGGGGTGTGGGCAGGTAAAGATATCCTAGGCTAAGTCCAGCAGGAGCAAGGAGCTCGTCACGTCAGGGTTTATGCTTCAAAAAGAGAAAGAGTTGTGTTCACTGACAACAGGATTTCCCAGATCTGAATTATTTGATCCGATGCAGATCGGTACACAGTCAGTATGCAGCTGTTAGGGCGTTTTCACACCTGTTCGTTTGCTTTAGTCCAAATCAGTTGGGGAGTTTGTAAACTTGGAGCGATTTGCCCTCGTTCGGTTTGAGTCCACACTTGGAAAAATCCAAGTGTACAAAAATGCACTCTCTATATTGTGTATCCTAATTTTCAAAATATAACGTGTTTCTGTTAAAATTATGATTTTATAATATAAAATAACGTGGGATGCACAATATGTAGTGAGCAAATACATTGTCGTCCTGTTAAGGGACATTTATATTATTATGTACGACCTATGGTATTATTCTGATAATAAAATTATAGCCAGTAAATAGAGCTGATAATAAAGCTTTTGTTTCGTATTTGAGTTTTTCATCTGTTGACATGTCTGATATGACAGATTTTGTCAAGGCAATTTAAAATTCTTGCTAAATGCTATTAAAGCCAACATGTGTTTGTGAAGTTTTGTGATGTAATTTACTAGAAGGAAGAAATTAATATTTGAAGAGTGGAAACTGTTTTTTTATTTAGATCTGAGCTATGGAATACTTAATTGTTCTTTGCTCACTACCTTAGACTTTCTTACCCTCAAGTGTGCATAAACCTATTTTTAAAACACAAAAATGTGAAATCATGGCTTATTTTATTAGTACCCGCCATAAGAAGCAGGTACTTATTATTATTATTGATATTGGCTAAAAAATAATCCATATCATGCATTGCTAAAAGTTACATCTTTATTTTGGTTAAGTTATGACTTTTTCCCCGCAATATTATTTTCTCCCAACATGTTTTCTTGAAATCTGTGTTTTTGGGTGGCGTTAGATTCATAATGTGTATATCCAAACATTGGCATGCAGTGCATTAGTCAGACTATTAATTTCTCATGTTTTTTTCATTCTTTTTGTTTCACCTATTTTTGATTTGCTTGCTACAGTGAGGAAGTAACTTTTCTGTCCTTTCATACTTAGAAAAATTTTTATTTAAAGAAAACCTTCATTCAGGTCAAGAAAAATGACTATTTCTGGTTGTAAATAGTGACTTTCCATCCTCAAGGTATGTGAAATACAATAAAATATAAAAAGGTACAGAGTGTAAAAATGCATCTGATAAGTGTGAAAACACTTATGAGTGTGTGGAGGTTTAAAAATACCAATTATTATTCCAATATAAGCTGTAAAAGCCAGAGTAAAGAGGCGGAGGAAGAAGAAGTGAATTGGCCACATTAAGGTTTTCTGGAGCTCAGTGGTTAAATGTCCTTGCCAGTTGTAGTATTTGCCGAGTGGAGCTGGGACCCACTGTGGGGTTTAAAACCAGCTATTGAAGCCCCCGGCCCCGGAGAAATGCTGATCCGATAACCCGGCTCTAACCATCGGCAGATTATCGGCTGCCGGGCTTAAACTGGTCATTAGGCCTATTGATGAAGAAGCTTCACACGCAGATCCCATTAAAACTCACTGGTTGTTAAACTCACCTATTGACGTTCCCCCAAACTGGAAGAGATATTTGTCCTATAGCCAATCAGGGAGCTTGTGTCATGTTGTCTATGGTGTCTGGGAAGGGCCAGTTTTAATTAAGACATTTGCCGTTACGTCTGGGTGGAAAAGAGGAGGATTTTTTTGTGACGGAGTATTTTACGCCTCGACACATTGATCTCCCGCGAGGCCGAGCTCAGAGTTTGTGTTTATGGAGGAATAATTCTTTAACGATCAAATCTGGAACTTCCTCACTCACTGTTCCTGTACACGTGACACAGAGATGTTGACACATATATTGTTTTAATACCATGGAAAAGGCATCCTTTAAAGCACATTTTAGTAGAATGCTTGATAGATAGAGGTTAGTTTAGTGCTAAATCAATTAGTTGATTAATCAGTTCATCAACTGGTAGGAAATTAATGGACAGACATTTCTTATTCTTTTTCCGGTTCCAGTTTCTCTAAAGATTTTTATGCTTTTTTCTGATTTACTGTATATCATTGTAACATTATTTATTTTTTATTATTATTTTGGACACAACCAAGCCTGGGTTGTCCAGCTGTTTTTCACTGTTTCTGCCATTTGCAGCAAGCAACTGCATGGAGGGGGTGGGGGGGTGCGCTGTGCGGGATCATGAAAAGGGCTTACATCATGTGGACCTGCTGACAGTTTTGTTGTCATTACTTAATATTCAAGTGAAAAAGATGCAATGTTTGCAACACTGCTTTAGCCCCCATAATTAAATATAAAAGCAAAATTCCTAACCCACTGGGATTTCTTCAGGCATTTACATTTTTTTCACTTTAGTATTTCTCACCTGCAAAAAGGTGGGATGTGCACACAATTACTTTTATATATGATTTTGCAGTAAACAAATATAAAAAGAGAAGTAATGACGGAAATAGGTTTATTCACTCAAACTTATATAAAAGTAGCGAAAACCCCCACTTTAGTCCTTTTGGTACTAAGTTCAGTTTTTTTAGAATAGATGTATAATGTAGAATGTAGAATGTGTTTGTGCTTTATAATTAGTTAAAGAGGGAAAACGGGGAGTAAAGGAAAGCTTCAGAGGCAAGAAAGAAAAATTGGAAAGAAAGAAGGATAAAAGAAGTAAACAATGCGAGAGGAAAAGTAGAAGGTATCTTACCCTCCTAGAGATGGTTTACCACCTTTTTACATTTTGAATCTGCCAAGTAAGCAATCATTCTCATTTAAAGTACCAGAAACTTGTTTGACTTGGAAAAGTTGGATTCCAAAGTCTGAATTAGTCTGAATGACCTCCCACATCTGTAAGAAGTCAAATAGATCTTGTTTTGTTCTACAGGACATTTTTCAAATTAAATCACGTTGCACAGTTCTTCCACACACCAAACACCTGCTTTAGTCAGAATGGCCGTGCATAGTAATGGAGATGATTTGTCTTTTAGATATGAAGGAAAAATGGTGTCGTCTGGATGGACGCAGGCAGCTGTATACAAAAAACTGAATTTCCATAGCATTCAGTAACTCCAGCCATGAGATAAATAAAGTAAGAAATGTAATACTTCCCTCTAACATGTGTTGTTTAGACATGAAGCTAAAGAAGACTTTCAGCGTCAACAACAACGCTAAAGGCACCTGACCAAGTGTCACCAAGAGTGAGAATGTGTTGGAACGAATGTCTTTCAAAGTGGAACTGCTGTCCTCCAGTTAAGTACCAGAACCTGAGATTTGTACAGTTATTGAGTCACATTACAGTGAATATTCCCCCTTGTGTCTGACTTACTTGCTGAGGGAAAGGAAGGCAGTTTCACGAGTATTCAAACTGGTGACCTCCCGGTCCGAAACCTCGAGGCCATCCTGATTGAAAAGAATGTGCAATACAAACAGGAGAAACATCCTGAAGTCAAAGCTCTGACCTCGTCTTCTGAGCTTTCGTTTTTGTTTTTTACGGGAGTTTTCTGTTGGACAGATCTGAGACGGGACGAGCTGTCTGTGCAGAGTCAGTGAAAACACCCCCAAACATCAGAAAGAATGGAAAACTTCAGCGGCACAGTTTGAGGCTAAATATTTTGTTAGTGTGATGGGACTCCTGAGGATTCAGAAAAATCCCAAATCCCTGTTGGTATCTTGGCTTTAAAAAAAATGTATTTTCTTTGTCTGCTTGTTGTAAGTGAAACACTGTTGTCTGTCTTAACTCGGCTGTCGGTCGGTTAGTGTTTGTCTGTCCGTCCATCGTCGTATTCCCGCTGTATTCCCAGCAGAATTCCCATTGACTTTGTGTTTTCAGTAGTTTGTGGTCACAGCGTCCCGTAAATACTCTGTCATGTTTTCTCAACTGATGTCATTATTTAACGTTTGCGTAACTGACTGTAATCTGGGTTTTATAAAAGGGCCACTGACATCATCAGTTTGATTATCAACGGTTTTTATGTTGAATTATGTTTTGGTTGCCTGTTGCTTTGATTGCAGTGAGGCGTTTGAGTTTTTATCGATGGAATTCTGGAATAAAAGCAGTGACGACCGCGTAGATGTACTGCAGCAGTTTAGTGGCTTTTAAATTCATCTAAAGAGTCTTGAGAGCTCACTGCTCATGATACAGTGATGATAAGCTGTTAATGTAAAGATATTCAAAAAAGTCCTGTCACGTCTACAATGCAGTGATGAAAGTGATTGCAACAAACATTATTTCTTGGGGCGACCTCGAGCTCACCCAGTAATAGTGTTCACCCCATGTTGGCCTGGGTTTAAGTCCGACCTGTGGCCCTTTGCTGTGTGAGAGATGGGGCATGTCCATCTCTCTTCCTCTTTCATGTCTCTCTACTATTATAAAGGGAAAAGCTCCAAAAAAATAATCTTAAAAAAAAACACATTTTCGGTCACAAAGTGCAGATTATATGGCTTAGAAGCGTGGAAATGACGCTGACAATGGATACGTACAATTAGGGTTATGGGTCAACCATTTGAACCCACTATGTGCATCTGTTTTGTCCAATAAAAACCCACATATCAGAACTATAGCTGGACCGGACCTGGAACCATGTGAACTAGAGACCCTGTTCTGGGGTTTAAATAAAAAAACTCTTTCTGGCTCCCAGGAGCTCATGTAACTTGAAGTTTGGACTTTGGCCACTATAAACCACCACTCACCGACGGCGCTGTTTGGTTAAACCCACTCGGTGAGTTAGGTTAACTCAGTTCATTTCTCCACTCTGTGTGACATTACGCTGTAGGCATGGTAACCACGGGAGGTTCAAGAACAAAGATTGGGGAGTTCCCTCAGGACTTTCATGTTGGAAAAACAGAGTGTGTTTGTGCATATAAGTGTGTAGTCTTTTCATAAGTCAGTGTGTTTAAACAGTGTCAGAGGCGGTTGTTTGCTCTCCTGTGTCGCTGTCTGTTGAGGCTTCACACGATGAGCTGCAGTATGAACTGTTAATGTTATCTTTGAAACATTCTCTGTATGTTGGTCGTCTTCTTACAGCCTAAAAGCTGCAAATACAAATCCATTAGTTATTAATTAATAACTATTGTTTATTAAATAAATACTTATTAAGGTAATCACCAACTGTTTTAATAATACATTATTTGGTTCAGGGTCATTTCTTATGAAAAAGAAGTAAATCTTCACTGATTCCAGCTTCTTAAACGTGAAAATGTTTCCAGTTTCTTCTCCTCTCTGTGACAGTAAACTAAGTCCTGCAGGAGTTGGTACCTTAGACCTGCAGGAGTTGGTACCTAAGTCCTGTTGGAGTTGGTACCTCAGTCCTGTAGGAGGTGGTACCTTAGTCCTGTAGGAGTTGGTACCTTAGTGCTGTAGGAGTTGGTACCTTAGTCCTAGGAGTTGGTACCTTAGTCCTGTAGGAGTTGGTACCTTAGTCCTAGGAGTTGGTACCTCAGTCTTGTGGGAGTTGGTACCTTAGTCCTGTAGGAGTTGGTACCTCAGTCTTGTGGGAGTTGGTACCTTAGTCCTAGCAGTTGGTACCTCAGTCCTGTAGGAGTTGGTACCTTAGTCCTAGGAGTTGGTACCTCAGTCCTGTAGGAGTTGGTACTTCAGTCCTGTAGCAGTTGGTACTTGGAACTGACCAAAATTCTCTTTTAACATTAGCACGGCCGAGAAACATGCAATGAGAACAGTTAGCACGATTTTTTTAAACCAAAAAGCTTCCAAAAGTTCTTCATCATGTTTTACTAGTTCTACAGTAATTAAATTATACAATGATGAATAGATATATTTATTTGAACATGATTTGATATAAATTTATATAATAACAAAAATGTTTACAGTTATTCGGTGTGAACGGTGTATCGGTGTATACCGGCCAGCACTATGAGAAAGCAGCAGCAGTCAGTATGTTGACTCGAGGTGAATCAGCGTTGGTTATCAAAATATTATCCATTTCTCGATTATTACCCTCTGATTTATGAGTCGTCTCTCTGCTCACTAAAAACACAGTTTCACATGGTGACGAGGTTCTCTCTGAATGTATGGAGGTCCAGACTGTTGCTCTTGGGCACAACGGCGGCGGTGATGGCAGCAGGTTTATGAGGCTTACTGCTGAAAATGACAGGTTGTGATTAAGAAAAATGAAAGATTTGTCGGAATAAATACAAGCGTGTCATAGATGGGATGAATGAGGAGCAGTCAGTCTTTATTTCACATGGCAAGTCGGCTATGAACACATTCTGTGGTTAGCGAACATTTAACATCAGATGCATGTTTCTATCCGTTAGGACACTGAGGGGGAGAGAAAAGAGGAGAAACGATAAAGATTTTAAAGTAAAAGAGGGAAAAAAAGGAAATAAAGCTTTCAAAGAAATTTTGAATGCACATAAAGGATATAAGGATAAGGCTGGTGCTGTTATTTGTTTTTCTTCATCAACAGCAAATTCCATAAAAAAGACCAAAACCAACAACATGTTAGTTAGTCTCTCAGTACCTTCTGACTTCCTATCTGTAGCTCTCAGCTTAGAGCCCATTGGTTCCTATGGAGACCTAAAAATGATACATTATTACTGTATGTCTTGTGCAAACAGCAGCTCTATAGTTCGTCAGTGTAATTCCTCACTGTTTGGCGGCCACAGTTTTCGCCCCCAGGAGGCTGAAATTTGGCCGGAGGGTCAAGTGTGTGCGCGTGTGTGTGTGTGTGTGTGTGTGTGTGTGTGTGTTAAATATCTGTGCCTACAATGTCTCAGCCATTGCAAATTTGCACATGTTTAATGGTGTTCCCTTTAAAGTATTATATTATGTTTTAGGTTTTTCTGACAGATGTTTCTGCAGTTTGGGTAATTATTCCGTGATTATTGGGGTATTAGTCATGTTGGCGCTGTTATTTTACTGGTCAACAATCTCTTAATAATTTCCCACTAGAGACAAAGGTATTTTAGTTAGAGTTTAGTAGATTGTATTGAGTTTATATTTAGATTCTTTATAAATAACTGCTTTGAGAAAACAAAAAATTTGAAACTTTTTTATTTTACAAAAATAGTTTCTGAAAACTTTTTAAGCAGGAAATAGGACATGCAGTCTTCATTTCAGATCAACAATGGTTCATGACGTGGTGTTTGATGTAACGTTTAACGTTAATGTGTGATCGCGTTATACTAATAAGTGAACATGGCAAAAAATAAGTATTGTTTGCTTTATTGGCGCTCTCAAGATATGACATCATCCTGATGTCATAAAAGTGTTGTATACAAAGAACTTTTGTAGGTCTCAGATGATTAGCATTCAGCCTGAAATACCCCACCTTTGTAGAGAGTCAGTTACCTCAGAGTTAAAGTCCTTGTTTATGAAGTGTCCATCCCCTGTGGGAGGAGGACGAGACATGCTAAGATTAGGAAAAGGAGGAAGGTAGAAAGTGGAAGGACTGAGGCGGAGACATGGTGAGATAAGGAGGAGGAGGCCAATGAAGAGAGCAGATTACAGAATTAGTGGAGTTTCATTGATTAGCTGTAGAACAGAAGCGTACGAGCATTGATCGGCTCTCAGGAACAGTTTTACAAGATTTGGACTGGAAAAGAAGAAGAAGTAGACAATTGTGTGTTGTGTAGAGAAAGAGAAGAAGAACCTTTTCTGATGCTGTCTCCAGATACTGATTGGTTACTGAAACAGCTTACTGTTCATGCTGAGGAACTATGACACACAATCCTATATCTCTACTCACCTAGCGTACCTATATCTTACTATTATTTGTCAAAGTTGATACTGTTGGATGGTAAAACACCTAAAGTGGTGCGTTCGTCTGCTAGTTTGAAGCTCTGACATCTGACATTTGAGAGTTGATTGCTTAACAGAGACCTTTTTATTGCAAGAACATCCTAAATATGCATTAACGTTTTTAAAGCATCCATGTGTGCTTATTATTAGTTCTAGGAATTTTATTATCTAACCCTATACAGCGGCTCTTGAATGCAGAGCTTTTTGGTATGGCAAATTTATTGACACATGTACAATGAAATTGAAACACATGTTCAAATTGTTGACGATTAAAATGTCATTACACACTCGACAGCCATTTTACTTCCAGAGCTCGCCTCCCTACGTACACATGTTCCACCAAAACAAGTTTCTTTCTGAGACTATTTTGCAGTGTCACCCAAGACGATTGGTTTAAAGAAATCCCAATAAAACCAGAGCAAATTCATCCCATCCTAGAATGCTGTGTGGACTTGCCAGCCCCTCTTCCGCAGTGCTGTGTTGGAAGGTCTGGCAACGGGAGACTATATAAAACACAACAGAAAATAAGACATTTTATAAAAGAAAGAATATAAATACAGTAGATTTAAAGGATTTAGGAAGCGCAGAAGTATAAGATAGTAACGTCTTTAAATGACCTCAGAAAAGGTAGTGGCAAATAGAAAAGTTGACTCTCAATTTTCAAACATCAGAGATCAGAGATAATCACCATCTTAAGATCATTTTGAAAAATTTTGCCCTGGGTTTTTATCAAGGGGAGTTCAGTGAAACCCTTAGTTTGGTTTAAGTTCCTCATTAGGAAAACTACTCACAGGTAAATTGACTCACTCAAATGAGTGGGCAGGTAGGGTTGGACTGGCTAATCTTGACATCTAAATCCTCAGTTTATCTGCTCTTAGTACCACAATTGTAGCTACTGTTGAACACATGTACTTTGTATCAGTAGTGTCTGTGTCGCCCTGCAAGAAGTAACAAACTGTCAGTTAAAACAACTACAACCTATTACAGAAATTGATCCATAAATCACTCGGATTAAAAGACGAATTAAAAGATGGTTATAGATGTTGGTTCAAGAACAATCAGAGGTTGGAACTAACACTCCATAACGTGTAAAGTGAATATTTTGTACAATTTGTATCTCAGCCTACTCTCAGGGGGCAATCACATCCCATATTTTATTTCTAGGAAGGTTGCCTTTAACAAGGTGCGCCTGCATTGGTTCCTCTCTTACGGTTGAGTTATTTTACAATATATTTGTTGTGAAGTTTCTCAGAGGAGAATCCTCAAAACACACCGAGAAGTTTTGCCTGAAATGCTCTTTGAAGCAGTGGCTGTGGGACCCTCGTGCACTGCTAGCATCTTAGAACCAGCTAACCATGCACAGAGATGTCCTCACAAATCTACTTTTTTGGTCAATGCACTTATTTACCTTCTTTGATTGGGAATCTTAAAATAAGAAAAAATAATCCTGAATCTTGAGTTGAAATTGACCTGAAAAGCTTATTGTGTGTGTGTGTGTGTGTGTGTGTGTGTGTGTGTGTGTGTGTGCGTGTGCGTGCATGCGTGCGTGCGTGCGCGTGTGCATGTGTGTGTGTAAGTGAGAGAGAAAGTGTTGTAACACCTTCAGACATGATAACTCACTGCTGCATTAGTGACTTTTGACACACACACATCATCCTCTGATGGTAAAGCAGCCATTTACATGCCGGTGTTTCTTCAGAGCTGCAGTTAAGTGTTTTTAACTGATAACTGAACCACATTCCTGTCTGAAAATGCACACACACACACCCACACACACACAAACACCATCGGTATCTCTGTGGCGTCTGCTCAATCCAGACGAGGAGAGAAGATTTCACTCTCTGTAATAAGGTCAAAAGGTTTAAAACTCCGAATTTCAGACACACTTTCTGTATCACACACACACACACACATATACACACGCAGCTGTTGGTTGAGGTTTTGCAGATCCCTCCCCAACAGCTGTCACTCAAAATAATGTGTTCAGCGCAAAAAAATGTAAAACTACACAATATTCTTACTTCAGAGCTCTAAATTTTATGTGAGCCTTTGGAATTGAGAGAAATACTCTGAAGCGTCGGGACTAAAGTATTTTTTTGTTGTATTCAGTACCAATATGACGAGATTAAAAAATACTAAATACTAAAAATACCCTGCATTTAAAATCCTGATCAAATGCAAGTATTATTTAACATAATAAAAGTGCATATTACAATGTACCTGCAGTAAACGCCTACTCGTTCCTCAGAAAACAGATACAATTTGTATTAGGTTAATAATACTGAAGCATCAGTGTTAGAGCTGTTGTAGTTGTTGGAGGTGGAGCTAGTTTTAAAGTTCTCTAGTCAAACAAATACAAGGAAGTAAAAAAGTCCAACATGGGTGAACGGGTGGGTGGCAGTGAACACACAGGACTTTCAAGCCAGAGAGTGGACTTTGCTTACCGGAGAAAACTAAAGTCTTTCACCCATTTGTGTTCCTGCCTTCCAATCTGTTTCCTAATCTAGTTGTTTGGGTGCCAAATCTTAACTTTCGTCGGGGCAAAATGCTCATGTTTCACGGACTAAATTTACCCGTAATGTCCGTCAAAACGAGCGGCAGTGCTTTGCCCAAAGTTTTGGGTAACTGAACCCCCAACTATCGCTGATCCAATGGAGCCGACGTATCAAAGCTCGTTACATCATCAAAACATCTACCAACTGCCGCCGGCGTCCTGGAGCTTGTTGCTATTGCTAATTTCATTGGATGTCACACTCTTTGGTGTGCATGCATTTTCTTACGAAATCATGAGGCCCTGTTCATGAGACTGCGTTGGCCTATGTGACTATATATGGACTATACTGTATATATCTTGGGTGCGACCAGTAACTTTCTGGAGTTTGCAGATGTAAATTAATGAGCTTCTCAGGGTCTGGCTAGTTTATCCCCCCTTGTTTCTAGAGTCTTTATGCGTATTAACCCTTCTGTTGTCTTCTTGGTCAAATGTGACCCCTTTAAAAAAATGTCTATATCTGAAATATGGGTTTGTTTTTAACCAAATTACCACAAAAAATTGATTGGATTCCATGCAACGCTCTTTGCAAATATAATTGATCACTTTCATTCCTGACTAATGAATGAAAATGACAACTTTTACTCAATACTATTTTCAACACACACTAGAAAATTGAAAAAGAAAGTAAAAGAAAAAGAAATGAAAGTAGAGATTTGTACTTGGCAAAGAGCATTGTGTGGAATCAATCATGTTATTTTGGGGAATTAAAAAGAACACTGAAATAGGAAAACGGGTCCATTTGACCCAAGGACAACTTGAACTATTTTTGTATAATATGACGTTGTATTCCATCCAAGCCGTCACGACAGTGGTTTGAAATTGTCGAGCAGCCAGACCCAGGTGACACGTTCGTCCAATCAGCTGCAAGTCAGGGGCATGGAGCATCAACCATGGATGTATGACGTCGCAACACCACGCATGTCATGTTGCAAAAATGGATCTGTGCTGTAATTCTTCTCATCTCTCACCCTCCCACTAGTCAAAGAAATAAGCCTCAACTATTCCTTTAAATATCAAACCCATCGCCCTGTAGCCTTGATTGAATGTAGGCTTGTTTGTTGCTCATGGCCAACATAAGCACACATAGTTGTGTACGACAAAGATAAACAGCTAGATCTAAAATTGAACCAGTGTTTACTCATATTTTGGTTTAAACAGTATTAGAAAATGAACAGAGGAGAGCTGGATTATTCTGCAAGAGTGGTTTAAGAACGTTTTGTCTTTGTTGTCAGGGTATCAAGCGATGGATCCCTTTTTCCTCTTTAATGAATGTATTTGTTTAACCCCTGTGTTGTCTTCCCGGTCGACCATGAAACTTTGTTTTTTTGCGTCAAAATGTAAAATCAAAACATTTTTTCAATGTTTTGGTCGTCTTATTCAAACCCTTTTGTTGCTTTTCCTGATGTTTTTTCTTTCCACTTTTTTTGGCCGTTCTTGTCACTTTTTCTGACATTTTTGAAGCTTCTACCAAAATATTTGTCACTTAATCCAACGTTCTTTTTATTATTTTCTTTTTGCAATGCTATACAATTGAATGAAACATCCAAATTCAATGAGAGTAGTGAACTGATCATTTATCTTACCTGTGAAGAGCGTTGTACGGAACCATCCACATTATTTTTTTGACAATTTGGTTGCGAGAAACCCAAATTTCAGATTCAGAAACTTGTTGGGGAGGGTTAAATAATTGCTGTTTGTCAAACGCTAGATGCTAATATAACGGCCCTTTTTTATGTGTTATGTGTCCACATGCAGGAAAGCTGCAGTGATGAAGTTAACATTTAGCTGCATCTTTAATGTTTCATAATGTCGAAGAGAAAAAATAAAAAGCATCTTGGCTGGCGTGAAGTAAGATCTGTTTTTCCTTTAGATTTCTTTTAGATTTCATTGAAGTGTAAATGCGAGCATGTGTGTGGACAGTGACGGAGCAGTAAGTGAAACACTGACAGCAGAGATCGATAGCTGAGAGAGCGAGCTGTAATCTACCCTCTTAAAAACACGTGTGTGTGTGTGTGTGTGTGTGTGTGTGTGTGTGTGTGTTTTAATCCTCCCCTCTTACCTTCAATCTTCTGCTTCTTGTTAATATAAAGAGGCAGAGAGAGACAGATTAGATATCCTCCACTTCAGTTTCACTGAAAAACTTAACGTAAACTGATCAGTATCATTCTACTTCCTGTCATTCACTGACTTCTTTGTTAGACCTGAAGTTAACTTAAATAATTTAGATTTTCAGACTATCTTACTGTAATAAAATTAGAAAGATCCCTTGCGTGTCACATCTTCCTCTCTCTCACCTTGTTTCCTGTCTGCCTATTCACCTTCAACTGACCAATCGGGGAAAGGGAAAATGCCCCAAAAAATAACCTTAAAGCAACACTAGAGAACTGTTTTGTTCTCCATGTGTTAACATGCTGAATGGCAATAAATCGAAAATTGAAAATGAAATTGAACATGTATGGAAGGACTTTTTTAATATGCATATTGGATGCTGATTCCCCCTAAAATATCAATTTAAGAATTCTTAGAATTTGACGCATTAATGAAGAAATGCTTTTTCTCCATTTTGTGTCTTTGGAAACTTCAGATCTGCGTAGGAATTCAAAAAGGATTTGAAACATGTTTGTGAGCACAGCGAGAGTTTTTAATGTTGCACACACCAGACAGTTCTGCAGAGTTCAGAAAAGAGGAAAAGTATTGACAAAGAAGCTCTTAACTTTTTAAACAGTCATACATGCTGTTTGTGCCCAGAAAGACATACAGGTCCCAAATGAAATGAGCTTTGGTGAGGATTAGAGCTGAAAGAAGAGAAAATGAATCAAAAACTATTTTGAGAATTGATTAATAGTTAAAAAGTAAAAGTCATATTTCAAGCCTTAATGGCAAACTGGTTTCACTGTTTGACAAAAACAAGACAACAAATTTTACTTTAAGAACTTGTGAAAGAAATAACTGGTAGATTAATCAATAATGCAAATAATCAGTTGCAGCCCTAGGGAAGATTTCAACATATTAAAACCCGTTGCTGAAGTTCTTTTGAGCAATGAAGCCTCAGCTGCTCCTCCAGGAGCTGCAGCTCGCATGATGTGTGGTCTCAATGTGTGAATATAAAAGGACGAAAATGACATCTGTCCCGCACAAACTGAGGACATTTTGGACATAAATTATTGAGCTTTAAGAAACCAAAGCTGTAACAAAAAAAAAAGGTTTTGTCAGATGGAAAAGAAATGATAGCCGGAGCTGTGAAGTGAAGCCGGAAGCCTGGCAGCGTTTGCAACATTGTCTAGCTGTTGAACTAAACAACATGTTAGATTTGGACGTTTGTCTTGCAGATGGAATTTTACAGTGATGGATTTGATAAACACTCGCGGCCACAATGTCTTTGACAGAACAGCATCAAGCTAGGAACCAGCTGCTGGTCACAGAGGCGCGAGTTGAGTCGTGCAGTCGCTAACAGAGGGGCACCCAGGCGGTTCTGTCAATGAAGACATGATGGAAGAAATGATCAGAGTTACATTCAAAATAATACAGCAGGTTATAAAAAAACACAGTTTGAAACTGACCACGAAACAAATCATCAAAAACAAGACATATCGGGACACATTTGGAACCACGGGCATCATGACAACATTCAAATTCCCAATGCTTAAGCCTATAGTCATTAGTTAAATAGATAAGTTTAATATTTTATACATTTTATGCCAACACGGTCTCACGGCAGTTTGTGAAGTCACGTCGTTTTTAATTTCTTGATTCAAGGACACCTTTATCTTGTTTTTCCCGGGGGGGTCAACACATAATGGGAAGAAGCATCTATACGGAGGTTAGGTTTAGGAAAAGAAGAACGGGGAAAGGAAAGGTCACCCACGGGAGACGATCCGCTGTCTTTGGGGGACGCGGGACAACAACGGGACGGTTGTATTTAGGAAAAGAACAATGGGGAAAAGAAACATCACACGCAGGAGACAATCCCCAGTCTCCGGGGTGAAAGTCCTATCTTGTTTGACCCATCCATCACCAACCTACCTAAGCAGATTTTGGGTATTTAATACTACTCTCTACCGTCGTCATGCTGTGATCACGAAAGATGCTTTCCATTGTAATCCATTAGTTAAAAAAAAAAACGTGCTGATCACCACGAAAAAACGAGATAAACGTGTCCGTGTATACAAATCAATAGATTAAATAACGTCACCGTTTCACCAACTGCCGCGAGACTGGGTTGATTATGCATGTGTTGGAAATTCTCATTTATTTACTTTTAAAGCACAGCAAGTTTTTTTTCTTTTACAGCACCTATATGCAATTCCAAATGCTTTACATAAAGCAAAGAGACGTATTACAATATCTAAAAAACACAATATAGAGACAACTTTACTGTGTCAGGCCACCTTTGGGTGCTCCTGCTTTCTGGGAAGCAAGGTAAAGTGGAGCAGGACGACGCAGGAGGCTGTTAACCGCACTGGGATTTGTTTAAATAGACGTCAGTGACAAATGGCCGCGAGTAACAAAAGCTTTAAACAGCAGCAGAGTGCAGGAGTTTCCTTACAGGCTGCAGGGAACATAACACAACACACATGGTCGTACTGCTGCGAGGACCCTCTGTGACGTAAGAATTCCCTTTTAGTCCATTAACCCAAAACAAACTTCATTCTAACCTTAACCCTACAACTAAAATGTTTTGAAACACCCAGGCCCGGACACAAAGGTCTCACTTTCAGGTTCTCACATTGGTCCTCATAAATATACAAGAATAGGAGGACATGTTGCCATAAACAGAGACGGAGGGATGAAGGCATAGGTGGACAATTTATGTTTTCATCCGTGGGTGCTCAGGGGCGCACGCTCTTTAAAAAAAAAGGTGTCAAAAAAATGTTTCTGAACCTTAGGAAATGGACAGTGGCCGACACAAACACACACACCTATTAACTCGATAGTAAAGTATCTTTCAACTCAGGACAGCGCCATTGCTCACAAATCCACATAGGATTGGAGATGAGAGGTTTAACTGACACAAGATCATTTTAGTCGTTCATTTGTGTTGCTTCTGTCTCCTACGCATTTTGAGGCTACAATCGTGTTGTTGTGGACAGTGTCCACGGTTAAATAACATGTTCTTGTTCTGGTTTGGTTTCACACATACAGGGTTCTCCTGGGTGAAAGTCCTGTGTTTGTTTGACTCATTCATCCGCCCCGGACCTTTTACCTTGCACGTTAGCGAGATTCTCGCAATATCACAAGATCACCCTAGACTCGCAGGCTCACAGTTCACGTAAAAGGTAAAGTGTTTGTGTTTGATTCGTAACGAACAATCAACTTCCTGTGAGGAGCTTCTGGCAGCTACGGGCGGGATTTAAGCGTGTGTGACTGACGTGACTGATAATTAAAAAACAACAATGGCGGACATGATTAAACAGATGAACTGCCAGGCATTTTTTTTTTAAGTGGCTGCCCTTTTCTAAACAGTTGCCAATGACTCAGATGAGAACTTTGTCGCTCTTCACCGAGTCATCTCGAATCACATGTGAGAAGACCTAGACTACTCTTTATTGATCCTTTTGGGATGACTCTCAAGGAAATTGAATTTCCAGTAGCTTACAAGACATTTGTATAGAGAATAAGGAAGTATAGAAAATAAAGTATAACAAAAAAACAGTAAAATAAACTAAATAAATAAATAAACTTTCAGCTATAACAAGATCTTTAGCATAATTAAAACAAAATAAATAAAACAGTTAAGAGCAGTTTATGTCCAGGTATGTATGTAGATTATTAATTAAGTAAGAAGTAAGTAAGAAGTTGGCCTACATGACTTTCTGCCAAATATCTTTCTGGGTTTAGGCAACAGAAAGACTTGGTTAAGTTTAGGAAAAGATAGAATGGCTCTGTTCAGAAGAGTCCCCTGACCTTTCATGAGTACCATGAAAGAGCAGAGAGTCATTAGGGGATGCTCACACAGTTTAAGCCTGGGAGAGTGTGACGAGGTGGGTTTGCTCACCACTTGTCCCATACAGGTCAGTAGCTACAGTAAGTAGACACACAGTCATGTTAGTTTCAGTTCCATTGTAGTAGTTGAAACACATTTTAAAGGTTTCCCTGTGCTAATCCTTAAAATTATTTGTTCATTTGTTCAGGTCATGACATCACCGGGCCAAACCAAGTAGAAGGGTTTCTTTCCTATAGGAATGTTTATTTTGGTTGTTTTGGGTTATTATATAACACAAGGTATGAATAACCTTGACCTGTTTTGGAGTAGGTCATAGGAGTGAACTGGTAACTAAGTTCCATAGGTTTAGAGATGTTCATTGGTATTAATGTTATGGAGTAGATCAACCCGCTTTATGATGGGATGGACTGTAGCAGCGGGGTGTGAACTGACCACCCTATATAAGTGGAGGGATTTGTGCTCCCAGGGGAAGAGGCTATGCTGCTAGGAATATGTTCATGGTGTAAGTGCTGCTACTAGTTTAATGTGTTATTTTCTTAAATTTTTTTTTATTGTTTTATTATCTGTGTACTGTAGACCATTGGAAATAAAATAATCACCTACCACCTTCCTAGCCACTCTGAACAGGTACACCACAGAGAGCTAAACTATTCCCCTGTATGAACAGAGCGGCAACAATGACTTAGATGCCTGCGTCACATTGTACACAACAAGGTGGTGGGTTGCATAGATGCGAGCAGCAAGCAGTTAGGAGCAAACTAAAGCTGCTTTATTAGGGCGCCCTGTTTGATTGTAGCTATTTAGCAGCGAGGGAGAGTTGACCAACTGATGTGCTGACGCAGATCAGCTGATAATAACGGTTAGCAGTGTCTTGTCTACTAGAACTGAAGCTGACGCTCAATTCTTGCTTTGCCAGACCCTCCTCCACACCGAGGGAGAAAGGTCTGGCTAGTCCACACAGCATCATGGGATGGGAGAAAAATGTGCTCTCGTTTATTGGCATGTCTTTAAACCAATCCCAATCGCCTTGGAAGGTCACTGAAGGCCAACCTTTCCTTTGTGCTATCCAGGTGTGTTTCAAACAGATGCAACAGACACTGTTGGCTACTGACCAAGCTGCCATATTTGACGAGTTGGAAAATGAGAACTGGTTCATATAAAGTCATAAAAAGTGTATGAAATGTACACAGATATTAGACAAAGAGTCAGATAAAAGCAGGGGAATCTACAGCCTGACCGACAGACAGACAGACAGACAGACAGACAGACAGACAGACGTTAAAGTGCTTACATGCAGAGAATAATAAATTAACCTGTTTCCTTTGATTCTCACAGTCATTTACAGCATTGATTGTTTGTTGGCTGTATGGACAGCAGGGACGCCGGCTATTGGCTCAGGTCATCACCTTATAAACGCACTGAGCGCCTCCTCAATACGGTCACACAGCATCACCACGGATGGATGGAGGGATGGATTAATAATGAACACACACACAGAAGCCAAGGGGACATTGACTCATTTGAATTGCCTATTGTGTAGCTGGGAATCCTTCTGTTTATGTTCTGTATTTACCAGTTTTTAATTGTTTTATTGGTGAATTCCAGATGTAAAAGTCTTATTTCTTTTCATTTTTATATCACTTTGTATTACTCTGTTAAGTACTGTACAGTACAATTTTGACTTGTACTTTACTTGAGTATTTCCATCTTCTTTTTCTAAATGGAGACTTGTTTGGTTTATGTTTCATGTTCATCTGGTTTCAAAAGCATTTTTACACCTTTTAGAACTTGTTTTTATGGCTAAGGCGTTGGCAGGCGGACCAGTGAGGCTTTTAAGCAGGTGTAAATCAGGTGTGTTTAACATTTAACACCCAGCCGGCCTGTAATTATCACAGCTTCAGCATGACTACGGATAAGAGCCTAATGATTTGTTGCTGGGAATGGCTTCAAACATTTCAAATCAACTGGAGTTATTTCTTTTTGTTTGAGCTGTGAGTGCAGGACTCGTAATCATTTTCAGTTGCAAAGGTTTGTTCTTAAGAAAACCCGGAAACATGATCACAGAATCATGTGATGAATCTCTGAAAGATATACAGATACTTGGCTTAACCATAAATATTCATATACTACAGTTTTACAGTTAGACACTTTTCTTTGGGTTTACATTCTGTTTTAACTGGAAGTTGTATATTTTCAGCTCCTTGACATAAACTGCTTTGTAAATCTTCTCTTTCCTCAACATTTCTTGAAGCGAGACCTTCCATTCACACTTGTGTAACCTTTTTTTTTCATTTAAAGTGTAACTGCTGCTGTCTTGAAATATGTTTTAAACATAAATGTGGCAGGAGGGAAATTTCAAAGGATTTCAGGTGTAAAATGTCTGCAGGGCCTTCATCCCAGACTGCATTCTTACCGGTTAGCTTGTCTTATAATTTAAACTTCTGACCCCCCCCCCCCCCATAAATCTAAATAATTAAACAAAATGCTTTTAAGGAAGACCATGAATGAACCCCTCTTCTTTTCCTCTTTTTCATCCATGTAGTTATCACAAAATGTTATTTTTTCCACAAAAAGGGAGCTAAACACTCCTTTTTTCAATTCTAAGTTACAGTCAAAATATATCAAGAGAATTTCCAGGAACAATGACATAATGCCACTTTAATGCACTGTTTGTAATTGCTTAACTGTTCAAACTAGGCTATTATGTAAACCCTCCATTTTATATATGTTTTTTTTTTAATATTTGATTCCAGTCCCAAAAGCACCAGTGTTATATCCCCAGGCCCGTTAGCTGTGTGCAATTGAAAAGCAATATCGTGTGAAATCAGCTTCATATTATTACTTTATTCGACTTGAAAAATAATCACTGATTAGTCCAAGTTTTCCTCCATAGTAATGATGGCATCAAATTAGATTTTTGTAAAATGAGGTTTTGTATATTTATCAATTAAGATTTACTCATTTACTGGTAATGTACATATATAAACACAATCATTCTATATATATTATATTTACAATTTCTTTATTTTAATGTTTTAATAGGAGGAACTACTTAACTCTACATCGCCTGTTTCTGTAGTGTAGTGATTGTTCAGCGTGGCGGAGTGATGCACTAGTGAAGTGTCGTCTGAACGCGGATTTCTTGTTTTAGATTGTTACGGAATTTTAAGTTAAGTTGGACTTTTGTTTGCCTTATTTCAATCCCTACATTGGTTTTAATACTGAAACTAGTAAACGCCATATTTTTAATCATACTTTTTGACGTGTTAATACTGCTCCAGTTTCGAAAATGAAAGGTAAAGGTGTGCTTAAATGTTCACCACAAGATGGCAGTGCTTTCCTGGTAATGGCGCAAGTTGATAGACGATTAGCTAGCTAGCTAGCTAGGTTAGTTGAAGGCTTGTTGCTCGTCTAACGTTAATTTGTCGCTGTTTCCCTCAGATTTGCAACCATGAAACTTGCACAAGGATGTTATGTCCTGTTCGCTTGTCACATAGAGATGTTTAATGTTTATCACAGTAAAATAAGGTACTAGGAAACTCCCCCTATTAAAATAGCTACATGCTAGTTAACGTTATGTAACGTTAATGCTAGCTCGACATAGGCTTCATTAAATTAATGTGGGTCCCAGTTTTCTTAATGCCATTTAGCTAACTAGATAGTGGTTTCGGCACACAACTATTAACTACAACGCTCAAAAGCCTTATTCTAACTAACATTACCACAGCATTTATTGACTGCTGATTTGTGTCCATTTCAAGCAGGCTAAGGTTAGCTGGTGACAAAAGTATTTAATTTTTTACTAGCATTACATGTTCATCTGTAGACAAGTACAAGTCAACTGAAGTAATACTGTTCGTATTTAAATACGTTATATGTTATAAAAAACAATTATTTACTCACTGGTTGATGTAAGCAGGAATCAACCTTTACTTTATTTTCCTGTTTATTGTTATGCACCAGAACCTCAAGGCAAATTCTTCGTAACATTATGCGAAAACCTTGCCATTATTGTCTAGTTCCAGCTCCAGAAATGTAAAGATTTACTGGTAAAGGAAATATCTATTGACATCATCTTGGGGAACTGGGAAATCATGATGAGCATTTTCTTTACCATATATTTTCAG
The DNA here is from genome assembly GCF_013103735.1 of Etheostoma cragini. Lineage (NCBI taxonomy): Eukaryota > Metazoa > Chordata > Actinopteri > Perciformes > Percidae > Etheostoma > Etheostoma cragini. Next base: position 27,726,313 of record NC_048411.1, on the reverse strand, counting down.
TTTATCATAAGCACAATGAATTGTAATCAAATGCAATAACTGACACATTCAAATGTTGGCTCTTGTCACGAGATGTAATTTTATCTAATGCCACTGCTCTTTATAGATTAGAAAGTGGGCAGAAATACAGCTACTCAGGGCTTTGAGGTCATTACAGTACTTTATTATTTAACTAATGGGGAGAGCATGTCTTTCTGTATATGTCGGCGTACTTCTTTCAGTACTGACTCTGAACGTATGTGTGTTCCAGATCTATGATGCAGAGGGGACGTTACAGCACTTTATTGATGGTAATGATCCCAGTAAGTCCAGTTGGATGAGGTACATCCGCTGTGCCAGACACTGTGGGGAGCAGAACATGATGGTTGTACAGTACAGGTAAGAAAATGTCTAATTCTATAAATGACATGTGGTCGGGGATTGTCACCCAATAGTCAACAGGAATGTGTAAGAATACAGTAAATGTATACCAATGCCTTGTAATACCATGACAATGCACATATTTCCAAACTAAGCTCCAGTGGGAACATGTATTCACTGTCCCAGAATGGACTGTCCTAGAGACACCCAATACAAAACTATTTCAGAGCACAAAAGTGTCTTTCTTTGTTCTCTTTATGGATGTATGAATATGTCTGGTAATTAAGTTATTTTATAGTTATCAGCTTTTTTACACCCAACATGGTAGGCTATTTGTACTTTGTTGAATTGTTCATTATAACATAAAATTACAGGTCGGACTCTGGTGACTCTGGCAAATAGTGCATCACCAAGGAATTGCTGCCAATCAATGCAAGTTAAAATGATTTAAACTTTGACCTTGTTGCGCAACTAATTCCAGAATATATACCAGCGCTGCGTTTGGCCTCTGGCTCAACGCCCTTCCTCACAGTTTTACCATGCTGAATGCTCTATTATTATAACCAGATGGTTTGTTACATAGAACCGTCTGAGAAGCCGACAGTGGAAACTTTTGAAAAAGGGCTGGCTCTTTCAAAATGATGGATTTCCGTGTGATATGCGATCCTGCGATTCTCGCATGATCTTGTGATATCGCGAGAATTGTGCAAGGTAACTATTATGATATTACTATGATGCATAGTCTCTGATTTTATCTGCTATCTTACAGACAGCTAATATAATTAAAACTTGACTTTGGTGAGTCCGAGCTTAAATATGAGTGGAAACAATGAGTGTGCACTATAGTATCCTTCAGTTAGAAGGTTTTTTGGAGTACGTAGCTCATGTGTTTGCATGGTTCCAGAAATCTGAATTAGTCATTTGTCTTTGTTTAAAGAAACCAGCATAGGTGGACTACTCAGAAAACAGCAGATTGTGGCATGTAAAAAACCTTATCAAGGACTCCGATCACTTGAGTCATTTAGCACAGTTGGTTCGTAAAACAAAAGATATGATGATAAATCATGTAGTGATTGACGCAGAAAATAGGTATAGTATGTAGATATAAATATGATAGTATGAGGTCGTTATTGCCTAAGATACATTTGTTAGTCTGAAACCTGTCAGCTGATTTCTTTGTTTTTGTGGTTTGATACTAGTTAGACGAGTTACTTGCATGCATTCTTTTTACATTCACCTTTTCCCTTCTCTTTGTTCTCTCCCTCTCTCTCTGTCTGTCTCGGTACTGAACAAACTGCATTTTGTCAGTAGAGATGGAATGATACCACCTTTTGCACACATTCTTTATTGATACAAAAACAAGACTGTATATTATGATTTATGCACACACTCACTTGCATTAACATAAAAATACATATACAGTCTGTACTGTTTTGGCATGGGTACCACTGGATTGGTTGTTGGAATTTTAATACCTTCTATGGCTTCACCAGTCAATGTCTGCACTATTTACGCCCAGCCAAAAATAAGTATAAGTAACTTCACTTCATTAAGGTGTTTGAAAACTAAATATTTATGTTGGTAAAAGAAATAGTGATGGGTCTTTTTCTACATGAGCAATTTAGCATCAACATAAATTTTTAAGCATCTTAAGTTTGGACTGGAAAGGTCCTCTTGTTAGTATGTTAAAGTGCATAACTGTCAGCAGTAGCGTTGAGTGTCATCATTTTAGTGCCAAAACATTGTCAGATGTTGTATACCAGCAGTTTGTTGTTATAATTTTCCTTAATGCTAAATATATATATATATATATATATATATATTATATAGAAAAAGCTGACTTTTAACCAACTGGCTGGTTAAAAAAGAAACAATAGAAAGTTGTCTTTTTAATTCAGATTTCTATCATGTGTGATGTTATGCTTGGTACAACATATCTTGTTTGATGCATGGATTCTTGTGGACTACTAGTACAGGCAAAGAATTCAACTCATGTTTTATTTCATGACATTGGGACACATTGCATTGTCATATGTAGATAGACATTTATAGTAGATCTCTAGAAACAGTCACTAAGTCCACACTGCTTCTACTGAAAAATTACAAACAAGAAGATTCTTGTAAATGGTGTATAGTTTATTTTTGTCGGCAGGAAACGAGAATACAGTTTCAGCAAATGAGAACAATTCTAAATGGCTAATACAAGCATACCAACTTACTGTCAAAATATGTTAAACAACCTTAAACATAACAAATATAGTTTTAACCTTCTGTAATTTATTAGCACAACTGAACAAAAACACATTTACCTTTGGATACTAGCACTTTATTAATGTAAATGAGGACAATATACATTTAATGTTAAAATGAGTACTTGTACATAAATTGTTATTTTTTTTTAATCATTCATCACATACAATTATACAATACAGTGTAGTAAAACTCCATCTCTGCATTAAACCCATCCTAAGCATTGGGAGCAGTGGACAGCAGCATACAGCTTCCAAAAAGCAACCGACTGTACTGAACTTTACAGCTAAAGTGTAGACACAGTGAAAGTTTCATCAGTTATGTTCAGTGATTCATGGTATAAAATATAAACAGCTCCGACAGTTAATCCTTGTAAATATTTGTCTAAAAACCTGGAACAGTAAACTCACAACAATCTGAGGACAAGAATTACAAAGGCTTGAGTCACAGTTTGTCATTTTAGTCTCTCCCCTTAGCATTCCTCATTTCTCCTCATTGCGTAATAAATCAATACAAATTTACAAACATAGGTGAAGACGCATTAGCAGGGACTAATGATGCATGCCAATCAATTTCAAAGAGAACAGAATATACAAAATTAAGCAATATTTGCTTCTGTAAAACAGTGACGTATGTAGGTTAAAGGAAAATCAAACAAAATGAAATCCTAATATCTTAGTTTCACAGTTTGAAAGCGTGCTGCTGTAAATGTGCTGCTGTTGTAAAGTCAGTAAACCCCATAAACACCAAATTATTTCAGAATCCTATTTGCAAATTCCACTAAATTCACACAATACTGCCGGGCTAGCCTGTTCTACTCTCTAATTATCATAGTAAAACGACAGTAGGACCTATTGAATATGCACGTTCGGTCACGATTTTTCATATTTTTAGGCTACAAGTGATGTTGTCATTTTACAACTGAGAGCCTTACAGGCAACACAGCAGCTCATATAATGGAACAGGTCTTTTCTCTGGCTTTCTTTACATGTTCTTGTATCCAGTTATTTTTTTCATCCTCATGTTTTGTCTTTAGTTCATTGATTCTTTTCTTCAGATTTTCATTGTTTGGCGATTTAAGTGTCCCTGTCAAGTCAATCATTTCTTGTTCTTGTTTTTTTATCAATCTATTATAGTCTTTCTGAAACGCTCTGTGTTTGGTCAGTTGACGTACGATCAAGTCATTGTGTATTTGTTGCTTCTCCCTCAGATTCTCTATTTCCTTGCCATGCTTTTCCGCCACAGCTGCAAAGTCCTCTGTGTATCTCTGTCTGAAATCATTGAATTCTTCAGCTTGCTTTCTGGCCTCTTGATCATGTTTGTTCTTGATTAAAGCCAGATTTTTCATGAGGGTTTCTTGTAGTTTCTGTAATTCTTTTTCCTCATGTATTTTTCTGATTTCATCTTGTTTTCTTTGGTTTTCATATTCTTTTTTTTCTTGTTCATATTCTTCTCTGAGTTTTTCAAGTCGTTTTTGCTCCTCCTCTCGTCTCTGTTGATCTTCTCGATATTGTTTGTCCCACTTTTCAGTTCGTTCCATATTCCAAGTCTCTCGTCTTCTTCTCAACTTCTCTTTGTTTTCTATCCATGTTTTGTCAGCGGTTTGCTTTTTTTCCGTTTCCCCCATAGCTTCAAGACTTTGTTCCAACTGCATTTGTTCCATTTCCTCCTGCATTTTTTTCTTCCTTTCCTCTGCTTCTCTCTTTTCTTCTTCTCTCTTCATCTTTTCCTGCTCCTTATTGATTTCCTCCTCTTTCTTCCTTAGTTTGGCTTTAAGTTCTTCTTCCCGTTCAGTTGTGGTCATTTGTTCTTCCAATTCTTTTTTCTTTGCCTGGATTTCTTTTTGATGTGTATATTCAACGTCCTTCAGCTCTCTCTGTATGTCTTCTTCCTTTTCCTTCAGGATTCTTTTCACTTCCTTTTGTATGGCTGCCTCAGCTTCTTGAAACATCTCGGAGGTGTAGCAGCCCCCACCATTTCTGTTGACCATTGATTCAACTTTTCTCAGTAGCTCTCTGGCTTGAGCACGTTTCTGATCTTCTGAACTTCTGTTATTGAAGACCTGGTATCTTCCTCCACAGTCTTTAATCAGTTTTTCAACAAAGCCATTCTGTATGTAATTCTCAAATGTTTGATTTCTCAGATCGTCTCCTCTTGTGAATATGAGAATGATGTAGTCTCCTGACTTCTTGCCAAAAAACTCCTTGATCAGTTCCACAGTATCTTTTTCCTCTTGTGTAAAGCGGCCAATCTTTAGCACCAGTAAGAACACATGAGGTCCTGGAGACAACATGGTGACACATTTCACAAGCTGCTGTTTAACTTGATCGTTGGTCAGAGTCGTGTCAAACAAGCCAGGGGTGTCTACTATGATGGCAGTCCGTCCATCAATCTCTCCTGTTTCTTTCCAGCAAAACTCGGTCACTGACTTTGGGCAGGCTTTAGATTTGAAGCATTGTTTGCCCAAAATAGTATTTGCTGTTGCACTCTTTCCACAACCAGTCTTCCCAATCAGCACCATCCTAAGACACTCTCTACTCTGAGCCATTTCGAGTACAGATATTTGTTCTGCAACGGTTTTCACCTGTGGGTTGACGAGCATTTTCTTTGTGAAACCTCTGGATTTGTCCACTTTCATCTTTTCCACAGCATGCAACACATTAAAGACCTGCTGCTTGTCTCTAAGGTCAAAGACAATACATTGTTCTCCACAGCTCTGAAGGAGCTCCTGTATATCCTCCCTAAGAAATCTTACAACAGCTGGAGAATTGGGATCTGACTCGAGAGTGACGAGAATCATGGTGAAGTCATTGACTTGAGAGCTAAATGTATCCTGGATGGTCTCCAACTCTTTCTTGTCTTCATCAGTGATGGGACCTACAGGTAAGACTAGGATAAAAGCATGTATTACCTCTGGATCAAAAAGGGCAATACACCTGGAATATTCCTCCATTAGTGCCTCCGGAGGTTTTCCATACAAGGCAGGCAGCTCCACCAGGGAAACCCAACGTCCAAACACCTCTCCCTGCTTTTTAACACAGTCTGATGACTTGGCAAACGGACCAAACTGTCTTTCTCCCAGAATGGCATTGGCTGCTGACATCTTCCAGGTTTCCGATCTCCCACACAACACTAAGTTTAGAGGAGGTTTTGAAGTTACAGATGCTGTCATTGGATCAGTCTCTTCAGTATAATTTAGATGTCTTCTTTTGTTGTCAGTCACTATGTTCTCCATCTGATCAATCAGTTCTTGATAATCTTGTTCAGAAAGATATTTCTTGTCAAAGGTAATGCTGTGCTGCCTCTGTCTGCAGTCTTTGATGACTTGGTTCACTGAACCATTCTGGACCTCCCCATTTTGTGTTTTGATGACCATAGAGTATTCTGTAGCATCGTGACCAAAGAAACTTTGGATAAACTTGAATTTCTGCCTGTCCTCTTCATTGAAATCAGTAGGCTTCACTAACAGCAGGATTACATTTGGTCCAGGGGGGCAAAGAGCCACACACTTTTTCAACTCGTGTCTCACTTTCTCTTCAGTCAGACTGAAGACATCTGAGGTTTTCACTACTGTTAATTTTTTCATACACCATTCTTTATAGATGACAGTAGGCCTACATTTCTTTGATATTTCTATATCAGAACCATATTTTTCCCTTGTGATGAAGTTACTTAGTATTGTTATTTCATCTTGTTGCTTTCCAAACACCAGAATCCTGAGTTCAGATGCTGTAAAAAAACAAAAGCCAAAGCATTACAATGATTGTCCCTTTTCCATTTTTTCAGTGGTTTATACATTAATATGAGAAAGATATTTTGGAGACTTAAACACAAAATTCAGCCTCACATATATGGTTTAAATGGGGCCTGCTACTAAGGCTTTTTTTGCAAAGCCAATCTACCGCTCCGTAAACCACTACCTGATCATGTGCCAATCAGAGTTGTTCCCCGCACCGCACAGCTTAGCTACTTTCTAGATATAGACAGTCACAGAGGACAGAGTAACGTGAGGAAAATTCCACTACAGATAGCAGTTGGTTATACGTCGGTCACAAGGTTTACCAGTTTACTAGTAAGCGCAACATTTTGTCCTGTTTGTGTTGTTTTTCAGACAACAGCAGTGACCAGTGCTAGTTAGTGTCTGTTAGCTTACAGGGCTCTAAGGTGTGACTGACATCTTTCCTAGGTCGCACCGGTGCATCTAATGTCCCTGCATCCACTGCCTCTCCACAAATGAAGCAATGTGGTTTAATGTTGCGTTTTATGACCTATTTGTTCTGCAATGCCGTACCTTTGTTTGTATCTCTCCTCCGCGCAGCCCCGCCCCCATTAACTCACACACGGCTCCCTGGCAACTTGGAGAGACCCAGCAGCGTCAGCGCTGGTCCGCACTTTTGACATTTGTCCACAATTTTAATTGTTATCAACACAGCTGTATATCATATCTCTGCTATTGCGGCGGCCACGGCAAAAAAACACAGAAGAAGTTATTGAATGCAACTAACTTCAGTTCTTAGAGTAATAGCGTGTGAGACGGAGCGTGCTGAACCTGGGCAAGAGATGTGCCCCGTGGCCAGAATATCATAGTTCATAAAAAGGCAGCGCAGTGAAGATACAGACACTTTATACATACAACATGTGTAACTCTGCAGACCCACCATTTGACCTGTGCTGGAACCATTCATAATGAGTCAGCCGTCACTCTGTGAGTTACATACGTCCATCACACTCCTCCTTTCTGCCTAGCTCTTTTAATCACTTATTGTTAAAAACAAGAGAAGGAGCTTTCTCAGAGATAAGCTTAAAAAAGATATATACATGCTAGGCTATTTATTTCAAATAATTTTCATTTACATGTGTTGCAGCTGTATGTATGTACAATATAATCGTGATAATTAATTGTGATCTCAAAATTGATCACAATAATCGTGATTATCCTTATGGCCAAAATTGTAATCACAAAGGTCGTTATCATCTATTCCCAACTTGGACGTAGAGGGTGACTGACTCATATCTACAGTGGGTACGGAAAGTATTCAGACCCCTTTAAATTTTTCACTCTTTGTTTCATTGCAGCCATTTTCCAAA
>NC_048411.1:27658881-27718515 GCF_013103735.1 Etheostoma cragini | reverse complement strand
TTGGAAAAAGGCTGCAATGAAACAAAGAGTGAAAAATTTAAAGGGGTCTGAATACTTTCCGTACCCACTGTATGTAACTGATAATGCCCATTCAATCAGCTGAAAACATCCAAAGCAGATGCATACAGTATATATGGACCACAACACCTCACAGACATTTTCATGTCCAGTGCCAACATTTTTATGTGCATGAGCCAACTCATCAAGTATGTGTCAAGAACACGCCCCATTCTGCTGGCCCTTGGCCATCTTATACACTTCCTCTTAGTGTGGTTGACCTAATTAATGTTGTCGTGATGTTTCAGTAAACACATGCCTCCTCTCTAACAGGTCATACTTACCAAATGCTGATCCTGCCATTTTGTCACTTTGCCGCAAACTTGTGTGTGAGAAATTCACATGGGGAAGCCTTATGGTGTCTGTTAGGCTTTAGGACACAAAACAAAATTACAATAATGAGATACAGTGATAAAGTAAACAAACACACAACAATTCTACTTTCCAGAAAACAGTCAGAATTCTGTAAGTGTACTCTGCATAAATGTATCAAACAAAAACTTCATCTTCGTCTAATTTGAGTCATAGTTTAGGGAAAGTTTTAATGCATTTAATGTTTTAAAGTCTAACCCAAGTGCAACTGATCTGAACAAATATTTCTTTCATTTGACAGCCTTTAGGCTTAACTTTAAAACATTGAAATCATGTTTCTTGCTTGCTCATAGGTGTCATTTATTTTCTCTATTACCTTTTCACATACTAAACATTCTGCATGTACCTTAGGATTTTTTCTGTCGCTTTGTATTTTAGTTTATGTTTAGTTTATATAGTTTTTGCTAATCTCTAAAACTTTAGTTCTGGGCTGTCTCTTAACAGAATAGTCAACACTTTAGAATGATCAATAAACCGCTTTAATTAGTCTATTGAAAGATTAAGTACTTTCTGCAATACATACTGTACATGATTTATACACATCTTAATTTTTTTGCATTTATTTTCAAATTATCTACTTACCAGTCATATTTCCGTTGTGTAAATTGTCATCAAACACTTAGAAGTAGCAGCTTCATAATGACATTAAATCACCCAGCACACGCCTTTTTGTTACCAGAGTTGCCAGGGCGGGGCCCCACATACAACAATGAAGCAACCCAGTAAAACCAGAAGTATTACTGAAATATTTTTTCTGATCAGTGCTAAGTTATGGCCACAAGGGCATGGTTTTTTTTGGTTAGGATCACAACCCTCGTCTGGCCTTTGGTTAGTGAAAGCGAGTCCGGTTAACCCTTACCCTTTCAAACCACACTTTCAGGAAGAAAAACGGCAGTTGATTTAAACTGCAAAAAAAATTGAAATTAGCAAACAGGTTTATTTCTGTTTTATTTTTTAGCTGTAACTGTAACATTTAAAGATATACACGGTACTTAAACATGTGGTCCAACCTGTCTAACGTTGGTGCTGTGCTTATTTTCTGTACTATGTTGCTCTGCTAATGTCTTTGATGAACCAAATCTAGTTGTTCCTAGTCCCCATTTGCTTAGCTTTGTTAAACTGTATGTTCTGGATGCAGGGGTTTTCTACCCAGGAAATTATTGTAAACAAACATTGTGATCTGGTCTATTGTCTGCCGATTGGAATTTTCCAGAAGACTGAAATAGTTGTGGGTGATACAAAGGCTTTCCCGTCAAGGCAAATCAAAAGTGAAACTTGTCTATAGCAGGAGGGAAACAAAGATGAATGTGTTATTAGTGAAATATGAAAAATTGACATTCACATGTCACGAAAATAAATCATCCAATCACATCATCAGAGCCTCTCCATATATTTTTTCCTGTAAGTACATGTGCAAACGGATATTGTGACTTTCTAACCAATTAAGTCTAATCTAGCTCATGTTAGTTTGTTCAATGAATTAATCCCTTCACACACTGCTGCCTACACCGTGGAAGTACAGCAAGAAATCTAACTCTATAAGTTCAGCAAACTGCCAGAGTTTGCTGTGTGGCTTCATTTTCTAAGTTAAGTCAACATTAACCACACGGTTCCAGCCTAACTAGAAGAGACAAAACCTCTCAGATGCTGGAGAAATATAGCTGGGGGCGGTTGCCCCCAACATATTCACACTACTGATCAAATATTTTAGAAAACCTAATTTTGTCAGGTCACGTCCAATAAAAAACCTTAAATTGTACAAAGACAAGTGGTAATTTGCCCAAGATAAGCAATAAGGTTACCAAAACGGAATAATTAAACAACTGAAAAAAATGAAAGTGTTACAAAACTTTTGATTGGTCTTGTATATGAGGTTTGTTGGAGAGAGCCTGAGAACAAATAATTACATTGCCAATGACTGCTTCACTGGAGTTGCTGTTTTTATGATCAACTCTTTCATTTCATCTTTACACACACTTTGTATACAACAACAAACACACACACACTTTAAAAAAAAAATCCTCAAACAATTCAATCTGTTGTGAATGACGGATTTTTAATGTCAAAGTACAATGCAGCGTAAAAAACACAATTTACAAGGTTGATGCTAAAACCAGGCATATGCTACAACCAGGCAAAGTCTGCTGCACTTATTTATGTCTAGCAAAGTCGGAACAATACTTTGCAGACCATTGTTTAAAGGAGAATGGATCGTAGGCTCCAAACATTGTCACGGTAAAACATGCTTATTGTTTTTCACATATCAGTTGTTAAAGGAAAAGAGGGCAAAGAATCAACCACTTTATACGACTACATTTTTTCAACTGAAACTGTGCAGGTGTTGAAAAACAAAACATCTCATAAAATGTGACAAGCCTTGTTTTCGCTGGCTTTCTTCACATGTTCCTGTATCCAGATATGTATTTCCTCCTTATGTTTTTTCTCCAGCTCATTGATTTCTTGGTTCAGATATTCTTTTTGGTTGTCAAGTGTCAATTTCAGCTCATTCATTTCTTGTTCTTGTTTTTTCTTTAGTTTATTAAAGTCTTTGTGGTACACTTTGTGTCTGCACAACTTTTTTATAACTGAGGCGTTTTGGTTTTGTTCCATTTCAGCTGAAAGATCCTTGGTATATATCTCACTGAATTTATTTACTTCATCAGCTTGCTTTTTGGCCTCTTCTTCATTTTTCTTCATTTCTTCTAAGTTCTTTTTAGATTGATATAATTTGTGTAGTTCTATACATTCTCTTTCTTCAAATTCTCTTCTGATTTCATCATCTTTTCTTTTGTTTTCCAATCTTTTTTGTTTGAGCTTTTCAAGTCGCTTTTGCTCCTCTTCTTTCTGTTGATCTTCTTGGTATCGTTTCTCCCACCATTCCTTTCTTTCCTTTTCCCAAGCCTCTCGGTCTTTTCTCATGTCTTCTCTAGCCTGTATTAATAACTCCCAGGCAACACTTTGTGCAGATACATATTTTAGTTTATCTTCCAGAGTTTTAAGTTTTTGTTTCCACTCGTGTCGTTGGAATTCCTCCTTTTCTTTGGCTCTCTCTTCTCTTTCTTGATCAAGTTTAGATGTTAGCTCTGCCAATTTTCTATCTATCTCTTGCATAGCTTCTTGATGTTTTCTTTCAAGGTCCCTCTGTTTTCTTTGTATCTCTTGTTCCTTCACCATCATGTGATCTTTTTCTTTTTGTATGGCCGCTTCAGTTTCTTGGAACCAATCTGAGGTGTAGTTGCCACCGCCATTTTCTTTCACCATTAACTCCACCTTGGTCAGCAGCTGGCTGACTTGAGAAGGATTCTCCTGATCATTGTTATTGATGACATGGTATCTTCCTCCACATTCAGTTATCAGTTTTTTTAAGGAACCCTCAGTGTCTTCGTCTATGTAACTCTCAATTGTTTGGTCTTCAAGATCATCTCCTCTTGTGAATATGACAATGATGAAGTCTTCTGACTTCTTGCCAAAAAAGTCCCTGATCAGTTCCACAGTTTCTTCTTCTTCTTGTGTAAAGCGACCGATTGGCAGCACCAGTAAGAACACATGAGGTCCTGGAGCCAACAAGGTGACACATTTCACAAGCTCTTGTTGAACTTCATCATTGGTCAGAGTCGTGTCAAACAAGCCAGGGGTGTCTACTATGACGACATGCCGCCCATCAATCACTCCTGTTGCTTTCTCGCAAAGCTTGGTCACTGATGTTTGACAAATTTTAGAATTAAAGCAATCTTTGCCCATAATTGTGTTTCCTGTGGCACTCTTTCCACTACCAGTCTTTCCAATCAGCACCATCCTGAGACACTCGCTACTCTGCACCAAACTGGAAGACCTTCTTCTTGGCACTATCCTGGGAGGCGTTCTTCTTTTATATTCATAAGCTTCTGATCCACGTCTTGTACATGATGGATTTGCACTTTCAGGTTTAACCACGGTCTCAGTCTCTTCAGTGATTAAATATTGTCCCTTGTTATTGTCCACTGTGTTCTCCATTTTCTCAATCAATTCTTAAACATCAGTGTCAGGAAAATCTTGTTCATCAAAGTTCATTCTATGCTGCGTCTGCAGTCTTGCATGAGTTCATGAGTAGACATCAGCCACAACGTGCTGTACAGGGCATAAAACAAAATCCAAGGCATCAATAATAGAAAATAAAATAAACTTGTAAACATATGTTTAAAAAGTTAAGTAAAAAGCTTTGAACACAATTCATAATGAAAATACACAAATCCAATGACACAATAATGACAGTGTGCAGTGATTTAAAGCTTGTTTCCTAGAAACAGAGGCCTCTTGCTGCTGGTCACAGAGTTTGGTCTGTAGACCTGCAGAACTAAGGGTAATTATTTAATTGAAACACAAAACGTCACTCCTTTCAGATTACAAAGATTAATTTAGGCCTGTGTCAATTTAAAAAATATGAATGCATGGTTTAGTAAGTTGAAAACATGTTATAGCTATCTGTCTTAACCCTTGTATTGTCTTCACTTTTGGGTCCCTCTCGTATCTCTCGGGTCAAATTGACCCATATGGGGTTATAAAAACAATTTTGAAATAAACTTTTACTTCATATTCTATTAAGAAATATTGTTTTTATCTCAATTTCAAACAATTGAGATAACATACAGTATATGTTTAGGGAATGTAATCAGTCTACAGTCGTTTTTTGTCATGAGGTTATAATTCATGTTCAAAATCCACTATGGAAAAAACATATCCAGAATAATTTTTTGAATTGAGTCAGGAATACATTTTTATCACAGAAAATAAGGTAAGGCCATTGATTTTTTTTTAGGTAAAAAAAATTTAACTTGTCCCATTTTTCTTCTTTTACAAATTTGAAATGGGTCAATTTGACCCTGATACCATACAAGGGTTAATACAAATCTTCAGAGTTAGATGCAACAATACATTACAAAAGCAACAGTACAAAAGTATTTTGAGCCCTGGCAGCACATAGACAGCACCAGTTTAGACTGCAATCGTTTAATTTTACTACAAGCTAAATGTTATGCCATCAGAAAAAATAGGTATAATAGGTGTGGCCCTCTTCCTTCATTCTTCTTTGTTATGTGACTTCTGATCTTGTCTTGCATGTGATTAAAGTTTTTCCCATTACTGACAGGAAATATTCATGAAATGAAGTCTTACTAGACTTACCGCCATTTCGTGTTAGGGAAACTCCACTTTAGTAGCTGAAGTTGGGGCCTGTTGTTTCTAAGGAAACAAGGCAAAATTCCAAAAGGTAAGTAAAACCCCAAAAGTCCAGCACTGTTCTTTACAAAAACAATGTTCAGGTTACTCTGCATAATTTCACAATCAGTCCAACATGTTGCTGACATAGGTTTGCAATTATTGCCACACTTGCAGGAATCAATATAATATGAGCGGTTGTTAAGTTACTTGGCAAGTATTTACTAGAAAATATTAAAATGCATGGCAATCATATAATGTGCATTCAAAATATATACAACATATATTTAAGCATCAGATATTATAAAAAATACTTTATTAGTCAAAACTAAAATAATTTGTGAAGAGAAAAATTGACTTATAAGCTTCGATACACCTATTTATAAAAGGGCCTTAAATTAACCAAATATGTTATATTGTTAGAAAATAAAAACACAAATTTACTTTATTAGGCGTGTAACTTAGTTTAGTAGTTTAACAGCAAAAACATATTTCTATATATATATTTTTTTTAAATTAATAAATAAAACAATTTTTTTCTTCACTATTTCCTAGTCACTTAGGTTAATCAAAACTACTGCACTTACCTGATGTTGAATCTTCATTGCAGTTGAATCCTGTTTTTTAGTCCTTTAGATCAGTCCAGACCATTCTAAACAGTCAATACATGAGAATTATCAATAGACTTCTTTGATAAAATTAAGGTTTACGTACATAAACACATATTCTCTATCTTTGTGGTTATTATTTGCATTAATCTGTTGGATCTACTTACTAGATACAGTTCTTGCTGCGCCAGTCAAAGCTCTAAATAAAGTGAACTCAAGTCAGATGTGACAACAATGAAGGGCAGGGCCGCACACCAACGAAAAACTAATTGGCTTAAAACAAGTATGACAAAAATGAAACATCCCTTAGTGTTTGGCTGACAAATTAAATCCTCATGACTTAAACATTTTAGTTTCTTTTAAAGCTATGTGGTTCTAAATAGATCATTAGATCTAGTGTCAACGGTGGTGGGGTTTGGCTTTAATGGGGAAACAATACAATCCTGCCTAATACCTTTGTACATCTAATGTTCTTAGCAGGAACATGTTTTGGATGCTAAAATGTCAAGTGACATGGAGAGCAGTTGTGCTTCAAAGTGCGTGACCAGAACAAGCAAACTTCCGTGTCCGTGAATTATAATAAGTTTCCTTCAAAGAAATGGCACTCCCTTTCCGTAGGGACAGCTTAAACTGCATTTGGAATTTGAAACTCCCCTAAAGACTGAAACAGGTGTGTCAGTGCACGTGACTTCCAATCAAGGCTTAGAAAAACTGGTGAAACTTGTCCATACCAGGATGTGGCCACAATGTAGCCACAAACAAAGTTTTCAAACAGTGTTAATATTTCTTGTATTGAAAATGTGTAATGTAGACGTACATGTAAATACTTATTTTTTCAGCAAATTTTCTGCCTCTTCCAAAGACAGCCAAGTGTCCAAGTCTTTTTCAGTTGAACTCAGAGCTGGGCGACATGGATGAAATCAAATGTCATGATATTTTTGACCAAAAACCGGTAGTCCATTAATAGCCGGGCCTCTGATAGTGGCCGGGGGCGTGGTCAACACGGAAAAATAAAGGCCGGCCTCAAATTAAGGCTGGGGAAAAAAATAGTGTGGATAATTGCTGCAATACATTTTGACATTGACCCCAGGAGGATCCGATACTGGAAGAAACAGAAGGATGAGCTGACGAGATTAGCTGACAGGAGACGAGCACGGTTAGCTAGCTGAAGGTGGGAGGAACAGAGTTAGCCTGGAGCTAGAATCAAAGCTAGCTAGCTACCGTCTGTAGCGTTAATCAGATACTGGTGTACTGTATTGTACTGTACTGGTGTACTGTATGCTGTTTTTGTAATCTACCAACAATACCGTAGTAGGCTACCAATGTTTGAAATAACTAACCAGTACATCTTCAGGGTTCAAACTGACACAGTGGTGGTGTTTGATTATTTCTGACCCAAATTGTTTTGTCGCCCTTCTGGCTGTTGTTCTATGGTGATATTTTTACGAATATTTCTTAAAAAATGAATGCTCTCTGTCCATTGGAACGCCACAGCTTTTCATTTAAAACAGTTTATTTAAAACAATTATACTTATCCAACAGATGGAATTAGAAATATAGGCTAGTGGTGATATCGTAGTGTTGACAATTGGTGCGTTTACAAAATATGCACGCAGTGATTTTTTTTTCTCCATTTGGGCCTCTTCTCCAATGTTTTTAAACATACCAAAAATAATAATTTGGAGAAAATGTTCAAAATCAGTTTGAAACTGTAAAATGGACTGTAGGAGAAGCCTTCCTTCTTCTGCAAATCTGCAAATATGAAACCACCAAATTGAAAGTTACACATGGCCACTTTAATATTTAGTACAATGCTGTGTAGATAACACAATCACAAGACTAATCATTTTTGTCATCATATTAAATCCTTACCCTCCTTAAAATAACTGTTATGTAAGATTTAATATATAAATTAAGTCTGATACATATTCTTCACATTTTGTCTAACAAAATCAGAACAAGACATTAGAGACAATTGTTTAGTGGATTATAGCCTCCCAACATAGTCACAGTGCAACATGCTTATCAATTATCAAAGTCATCTCTATGAGGGGAAAAGTGTAACCATCTATATACAGTTTTTTTAAATAGTAAAGAGTGTTTTAAAAAGTGTTTACAAGATACAAGAGAACATATATGCAGCTTGTGCTGAAGAGAAATACTCTAAATAACTAATTCAGGCATCTTTAAAATAATGTAATGACAAATTCAGTATTAAGCTCCTGTAATTATAACACAACTGAACAGAAGAATACAAAATAAAATGTACAACATGTGAATGTGACTGTTTAGTTATATTTTATGACTGCAATTATATACATGAAACACATTCCTTGTAAAACAAAGAAAATTTCATTTATTTGTGCTAGTTTTCACTAGTTTACTCAACATTCACTGTAACATCTCTTATAGCTTGATGTTCTTTGAACATGCATATGATGAACATGCATATAGTTAAACTTATACCATGGTCTGGGTGAATACTCAAATCTGATTGGCTGCAGGGTGTCTATAAAAAAGTGTTATCACACTTACTAAAATAATTTGACTGTTCTAAATTAATGCGCTAAATTAAAAGAAAAAAAGAAATGTGAATCTGTTATTTCCCTCACTATGTGGTGCATCAGTCCCTCATCGGCTTAACACCAGAGGATAGTGTTAACACACGCTGCAGGAAGTACATTGCACTGCCGCTAGGGCACCATCCGCAAGGACAGCAAAGCTTGGTCACTGACGTTTGACACGCTTCAGAATGAAACATTTCTGTGCCCAAAATGATGTTGCCTGTGGCACTCTTTCCACTACCAGTTTTTCCTGTCAGCACCATCTTAAGACACTCTCCACTCTGCACCAAACTGGCAGACTTTCTTCTCATCAGCATGCTGGGACGCTCTATTCTAGGCCCACTGAGAGATGCTGTACCTGGCCCCATCCTATGAAACTCTTTACTCTGATATTTTAAATTCACCCACCACGTTGAGGGTCCACGTCTTAAATATTGTCCCGTTTTCATCCAATATGTACTCCATTTTCTCAATCAATTCTTGAAAATCATTGTCAGGAAAATCTTGTTTATCAAAGTTCATTCTATGCTGCCTTTGTCTGCAGTCTTGGATGAGTTGATAAACTGTGGAATTCCCAACTCTATCATTTTGTGGTTTGATGACCTTTGAGGATTTAAAAGCATATTATCCAATTAAGTTTATGATTGTCTTAATGTTTTGTCTTTCTTCTTCATTGAGATCAGAAGGATTCAGTACCAGCAGCAGAATATTTGGTCCAGGAGTGCGTTGAGCCACACACCTCTTGACCTCGTGTCTCACTTTTTGCACAGGCAAACTGAACAATCTTGTATTTCAGAGAGTATGTTAGTTTTTATTCTGGCTTTTTCCAAACATCACAACCCTGAGTTCAGATGCTGTAAAACAATGAGAACAAAAGCATTATAAAGTTCCCAAATTCCATCAGGGAATCATCAGTTTCAAGGACATTCGACATGGCCAGGGATCGAATCACCGATCGTCCAACTGGTATGACCGCTGCAACACCTGAGTCACAGCCGTCCCCCATCAAATTACCTACGAAATGTTTGTCCGCCAGACAAGACCAGTCTGAACAGTCAATTCCTAAGTATTTTTGAGGTCATCTTCCCATAACAGATTTGGCCCACTGCCTTCATTCTTTTGTATCTTGTGACTTAATTACAGATCTTGTCTTACATTTCACTGAAGTCTTTTTCCTCACTGACAGAAAACATTTACGATATGAAATCTTATTAGACTTACCGAAATCCATTTGGTTTTAGGGCAATTCCACTTTAGTAGTGAAACTTGTTACCTGTTGAGTAAAAGAAAACAAGGTAAAAAACCTGATTAAAAAAAGTGACTTTGCAAGTATTTAATAGAAAATGTATTAGTGTGTATCACAGTCCAGTAGTAAGATTAGAACGCATGCCAGGTGTGTCAAAGTGCATTCAAAAAATATTTTATAGTATAGTAATATACACATTTTGTACTATTTTAGTATCCAAAAGTAACCGTAAAATACATAAAAGGAATAATGCATTTTAAGTGGAATTAGTTTAACACACCTGAATACATAACCTATACTTTATATCAAAGTTCCTTCTAGTTATATATTTACATATATATATATATATATATATATATATATATATATATATATATATATATATATATATATATATATATATATAAATATATATATATATATATATTATTAAATATAACTTTAAATATAGCCTACTTAAATATTTTTCATTCTCTTAGGATAGAGGCATTAATAACTTTTTTCAATGAACATAATTAAAATATTTTCAACGGAATTGTAAAGAGTTTCTTTTTGTTTCATAGCTAACTTTGCAAAAATAAAATGCTCGCTAAATTTCTATTATTTTCACGTTTTTTATGCAGTTTAATCATTTTTTGATCCGTCAGATCAGGCCAGACCATTCTGAACAATCAACACCTGAGAATTTTTAAAGACTCCTTTGATTATTTCAAATAAGGTTTGAGGCTACATTCTCATTCACTCATTAAAATTGTCTATTAAATTTAGTACCAGCTTTAAAATAAAGTGAACTCATCTAAGATTTTTTTGCCAGCAGAGTAAGGTGTAACAACAGTGAATGGGCGTGGCCCACATACAAAGAACTCATTGGTTGAAAACACAATGTTGTCATTGCACAAGTTTGACTAAATTAAACAGCCTACTAGAGTGTGGCTAACAAAGTTAGTGCTCATGACTTGACAGTTTTTAGTTTCTGTTACAGCTAGTTCTAAATAAATCATTGGATATTGAGATCTATTTTGGCTTGAAAACAAAACAATATTGACTATAACTTCACTCTGCAAGAATTAAACATCTATTCTGTTAACTAGGATCAGGTTTTTAATTTTGTAAGTCAAAGTGTATGCATAGAGAGAGTGCATGCATAGAGAGAAAAAAAACTACCTGCAAAATTCTGAATTTCCCTGAAGACGGTAACAGGTGGTTGATAACAAGGCATTCCCGATCAAGGCTTAGAAAAACTGGTAAAACTTGTTACATTACTTGCATTTTCTTTAGCTAACACTAAATCCAAGGAAGAAAAATGTGTACACTTTAAAGTTAAATGCATCAATCAGGTTCACTTTGAGAGCAAACTTAAAAGGCAACTATATCTATGACCAATCTGTGTTCTTTTAAACAATGTTGTGTTCTTGTTAGCAATTTAATCATTAATACATGTTAAGAAATTAATGGTGATGACTTTGCAAAACAAGTCACACCCTCAAATAATGGTACATTAGACAGGGTTTAGGTTACTAATGGTCAAAACTCAAAATCCGCTAGAACATACATGTGTTGAACTGGTTTATTTTCTATTTTTTACAGGTTTGGATAGGTTATTGATCAACTTAATCATGTTATATTCTACTCTAACTCTTCCTAAATCCCTATTGACCAATTTTGCACACTGAATTTGGACATTTATTGTTCTTGGACAATTCTAATGCCGTCTTGTAGTGAAATTCCTCTGGGCTCAACAGTTGTATCCTAATTAGCCCGACCTAAATTATGCTGTAATGAGAAACTGCATATAAAGCTATATTAGACGCAAATAGATGTTTACCCTTGCTGTTGTTTAGTCTTTTATCTTCAATAGGAAAGTACAATAGTGTAGAAACCAGAATCCCAAGACATAAGGTTACAGCTAAGCAAAGTCTGCTGTGCTGTACAGCGTTAAGTGTAAATAAGGAAATAAGTTAACTTGTCCACAGCAGGATGTTCAGCCTGGTGACGTAAAGATGAAATCTGACACTTTATAGTTAAGTCTACAGTGACAGCAAAGATTATGTTGTTAAATAATAATGCACAAGTAGATATTAATTACCCTCTGTATGAACAGTATCATAAAGAAAAACTTGTTAAATATAGTTTTCAAACATCAATCATTGAATCTGAAAAATATTTTCACGTTGCAGACTATTGTTTCAGTGGATTGTAAGCTCCCAACGTTGTCACAGTAGAACGTGCGTGTCAATTTAAACATAGCTCTATGAGGAAGACAAAGTGCAAGCATTTAAACAGTTTATTCATCTCTTATATACACTTCTTTAAAAACAAAATCACATGTAATTGTCTTTTCCACATTCATTTATTTATCAGGTTTTACTAGTTTATTCAGCATTTGCTGTAATATCTGATACCTGTCTTAAAGTAAAATAGTTTGTTAATTGTTAACTTGAAAAAAGTCAAGGCTGCAGCTGATATGACTAGTTTACTAACATGCAGTCTGTTACCCAGATACACTTAACTTTACAGCTAATGAACATGCATACATTTACACTTAATCAGCTTTTAAAGTAAACATAAGTTAAACAAGTGATGTGCTAGAATGCACTGCCTACTATAAATATATATGCACAGACATTTGCACTGAAACAACTATACAACAAAATCATATTGTTATTTAAATGTCAGACATTGTTTAAATATACTAATGTTACCTTAAGAACTATATACGCTAACTATATACACCAGTCAACATGAGAAAAATCTCACAAAATATCTAAAGTGTTCAAACAAAAGCTCACAGTTTTGTGGGTGAAACTGCCACTGTGAGAACAAAACATCTCATAAAATGTGACAAGCCTTGTTTTTGCTGGCTTTCTTCACATGTTCCTGTATCCACCTCTGTATTTCCCCCTCATGTATTGTCTGTAGCTCACGGATTTCTTTGCTCTGAGTTTGTTTTTCAAGGTTAAAAAGTGTCAATTTCAGCCCATTCATTTCTTGTTCTTGGTGTTTCTTCAATTTGTTAAAGTCTTTCTCATATACTTTGTGTCTGCACAAGTGTTTTATCACAGAGGCATTTTGGTTTTGTTGCCTCTGCTTCAGAGCCTCCAACTCCTTTCTATTCTTTTCCATCTCAGCTAAAACATCCTCTGTATACTTTTGTCTGAACTCATGGCATTCTGCAACTTGCTTTCTGATCTCCTCTTCGTGTTTCCTTTTTATTTCATCAAGTTTTTTTTCCCACTCTTGTCGTTGGAATTCATCTTCCCTTCTCTTGTTTTTTTCCTCCTCTTGTCTCTTTTTTCTTATTATCTTCCTCTCCTCCTCTTGCTGAGTCTTGTTGTATTCTTCCTTTTCGTTGGTTCCCTTTTCTCTGCCTTGATCAAGTTTAGCTGTTAGCTCTGCCAATTTTCTTTCTATCTTTTGCATTTCTTCATGAAGTATTCTTTCCAGATCACTCTGTTTCTGCTGAATTTCTTGTTCCTTCACCATCATGTGATCTTTTTCTTTTTGTATGGCTGCCTCAGCTCCTTGAAACCAAATTGAGGTGTAGTAGCGACCGCCATTTTCCTTCACCATTGCTTTAACCTTGATCAGCAGCTGGCTGACTTGAAAGCGATTCTCCTGATCATAGTTATTGATGACATGGTATCTTCCTCCACATTGAGTTATCAGTTTTTTTAAGGAACCCTCAGTGTCTTTGTCTATGTAACTCTCAATTGTTTGGTCTTCAAGATCATCTCCTCTTGTGAAAACGACAATGATGAAGTCTTCTGACTTCTTGCCAAAAAAGTCCCTGATCAGTTCCACAGTTTTTTCTTCTTCTTGTGTAAAGCGACCGATTGTCAGCACCAGTAATATCACATGAGGCCCTGGAGCCAACAAGGTGACACATTTCACAAGCTCATGTTGAACTTCATCATTGGTCAGAGTCGTGTCAAACAAGCCAGGGGTGTCTACTATGACAATAGGCTGGCCATCAATTTCTCCTGTTTCTGTCGAGCAAAACTCGGTCACTGACTTTAAGCTGCATTTAGATATGAAGCATTTTTTTCCCAAAATGGTGTTTCCAGTGGCACTCTTTCCACTACCAGTCTTTCCAATCAGCACCATTCTGAGACACTCTCTACTCTGCGCCATCAGTGGAGACTCTCTAATGAGAGAATTTCTTCTTAGCACTATCTGGGGAGGCTCTTTTTTTGGCAACCTAAGAGATGCTGTACCCGGCACCATCCTTTGAAATCCTTTATTCTGATATTGAGAAGCATCTGATACACGTCTTGTAAGAGTAGGTTTTGCATATTCAGGTCCACCCTTGCAATCAGTCTCTTCTGTGAAGGTCAAATACCGTCCCGTGTTTTCATCCACTATGTTCTGCATTTTCGTAATCAACTCTTGAAAATCCTTGTCAGGAAAATCTTGTTCATCAAAGTTCATTCTATGGTAACTTTGTCTGCAGTCTTGGATGAGTTGATAAACTGTGGAATTCACAACCCTCTCATGTTGTGGTATGATGACAATTGAGGATTTAAAAGCATCTTCTCCAAGAAAGCTCATGATTGACTTAATTTTTTTTCTGTCCTCTTCATTGAAATTAGAAGAATTTACTACCAGCAGCAGAACATTTGGTCCAGGAAGGCACTGAGCCACACACCTCTTTATCTCGTCTTTCACTGTGTGCACAGGCAAACTGAAGACGTCTGATGTTTTAAATACTGTAAATGGATTTGGGTGCAAATGTGCACATTGCTTAAGCATTCTTGGATGAGAACAATCTTGTTTTCCAGTGAGTAAGTTAGTTAGGGTATTCTTTTCATTCTCGCTTTTTCCAAATATCCCAATCCTGAGTTCCGATGCTGTAAAACAATGAGAACAAAAGCAGTAGGTATTATTAATTGGAAAGAGGAACCCACCAAGGTTGCACCCTTTGTTCTATCCATTAAGCTACTTACAAATATGAAGTCATGATGAAGTTAAGAGTTTTAGTATCAGTAGCAGTATATTTTATCAAATCTCCTTATCAGATGATGTTGTGCCATTTGTCCCAAATTCAGAAAGATCAACCTGCTGCCCTTGAGAACATTTTAGTCTCTTTTCAGTTAATAAGATCAACCTGGCTGCATTAGAACTCTTGGCTGTTACCTTTCTTTATTAACTTGTCACTAACTTTGACTGAGACTTCCTTAGCCAGTCGGTGGGTCAACAAAAAGCCCTAATTGTTAGTTGGGTAAACTTCAAATTTTCACACTAAAACTGTTTAATTTATATAAAAAAGTATATTAATGCAGCCATTTGGTGTTAGTATTACAAATTACATTTCGGTAGTATCAAAAACAACATTGTGGTAGTACCAACAATGACATTGACACCTACACAAGTGACATGGGGACACTGAAACGAACAATTCCATCAGAATAATTTGAAGGATGATATTATCACATTCAAATGTTATACATACTAACGTTAAGGTTTTCAACTTTCCACTCTCTTGTCCTGCAACTTACAATAGATTTGGCCCACTGCCTTAATTTATTTGTGTGATGTGACTTTATTTCTGATCTTGTCTTGCATTTCACTTAAGTGTTTCTCCTACCTTACAGAAAATATGATATGAATCCTTGCTTGACTTACCGGATGCCATTTTGTGTTAGGTAAATTCCACCTAAAGTAGTTAGACTCGATATCTGTTGGTTTAAAAAAACAATAAAGTAAATAATACCCATAAGTCAAGCACTGTACGTTCCAAAAACAATGGTATTGATACTCTGCATACTTCACAATCAGTCCACGAACCATGTCACTGGCTTACTAGTTTTACATAGTTTTACAATTACAGTCACGCTTTTGCAGATATCTAAATAATATAGGTTGTTGTTAAGTGACTTGGCAAGTATTTCAAAAAATATAAAAATTTAGATTGTTTGACAAGTATATAAAGTGCATTTCAAATACATAGTACATTATGAGATACTTATATGTAATAGTGTGCTATTTAAGTAGCGAAAAGTAACCATTAAAATAGATAAATTTAATATTAGACTAAATCTAATAAGTAAGTCACTTACAGCCTTTTGCCACAGTGAGTTGAGTTTAGGTGGCTTTAACACATCTGAATACATAAAAGTGCCTTAAATATATTAAATATGATGTAGACATATAGATATAAATAACTTTGCTTTTTAATGATACAATGGTTGCACCATTTCTATTCAGAACTACTGTGCCATAATACATAACTACATAACTAAAATAATGAAATTGTATACAATTTAAATAATTTGAGTTGAATTCTAAACAGAAAAATAATGTGTTTTAGTTTTCATAGCTTTTTAATAATATAATGGTTGCACCATTTCTATTCTTTTACAGTCAGAACTACTGCACTTACCTGAAGTTGTATCTTTTATTGCAGTTGAATCATATTTTTGTTCTGAAAGATCAGACCCCCTGAGAATTACCAGTAAACATTTTTTGATTAATGAATCTATGAATCAATTTGGTTATTAGTTACATGTATGATCTGTTATCTCTCCTCTAACTAGATACAATTCTTGCTGTGCCACTTTACACTCAAATCTTTTTTGCGAGCAGATTTATGTGTGACATTTATGAATGGGCGGGGCCCACAAACAACAGAACCAATGGAGGCGGAAAACTTCTTGATGTTGACAGCCGTGCTAGTGTTTGGCAGACAAAGTGTGCAAGATAGATCATTAGATCTAGTGTCGACTGTGGGGGGGTTTGTCTTAAATTTGCAACAAAACAATCTCAACTAAAAGATTTCAGTGTTTTATCCAGGATCAGGTTTTTGATGCTAAAATGTCAAGTTACTTGGAGAGCAATTGTGCTACAAAGTTGTGCGTGCAAAGTTTGGAATTTTTTTTAAATTTCCTTGAAGACAGTAACAGGTGTAACATTACATGCTTTCCGATCAGGGCTTAGAAAAACTGGTAAAACTTGTTCATACAAGGATGTAGCGCCAGGAAAGTGTCCTGAGGGTCAGGTTAAAGTGCAACTGATTAGTGTAACTGATCCAGGCTTAAGAAAAACAAAGACATTCTGAACTTCTGCTTCCTTTATCAGTACAGTTAATAAACATCAATTTTCCCGTTCACAGAAGT
Organism: Etheostoma cragini; assembly: GCF_013103735.1. Lineage (NCBI taxonomy): Eukaryota > Metazoa > Chordata > Actinopteri > Perciformes > Percidae > Etheostoma > Etheostoma cragini. The sequence continues at coordinate 27,701,363 of NC_048411.1, read as the reverse complement.
GACAGAGACCCCTTCAAACTCCAGCCTTTTCTGTAGCGTTATTGTATTCTGGTTTATTTTTACTTCCCTTTGGGCTAGAAGTGTTTTCAAATTTGTCCAATAAGCGAAGTTGGTGAAAAACTTCAAAGATCAATTTGAAACTGAAGGAGATTTGTTTCTTCTATTAACTGGTAGTTGGTAGTGGTTAATATTGTTTGTGACTTATTCTCATTCACTAATTAAAACTGTCTTCAATTTAGTACCAGCTTTAAAATAATAATTATAATAGTAATTAAATAATAACAATAACAATTTGCCAGCAGAGTAAGGTTTAACAACAGTGAACTTAGCTAAACAAGTTAAGGAAAATAATCTAATTGCAATTTTCTTCCACCAATATTGCTATTTAATATGTGATTATTTGTTAAGCTCTTCTGCTGTCTCATTCAACAAAGACATACAATAAATCATTGCATTGTATGACCAACACAATATTAATATTTGGGGTGACAGTAGCTCAGTCACTAGTTGGTTTGGGAACCGGAGAGTTGCTGGTTTTAGTCCCAAGAGAACAGTACAAGTACAAGGGACCAGTTAGCCAAGCTTTCCCTGCGGAGTGCAGACTGATTTGCTCTCACGAGTCACATGATCAAATCTGGCTTTGTGACACTATGTATGTTTAGATAAACATGTTGGGAAGCATGTAGACACATTATTACACCTTGGTTTATAACTCCCACCGTTGGTATGTATGCTATTATTTAAAAGCTGATCATAAAGCTTTTTTTGCTTTGTATGAAAACAGAGAACTGAAGAAAGATCAGAGAGCTGACGATACTGCGTCCCACTGATCTGCCAGACGAACAATTTAAAACAACCACGCTGCTGTAACGCAGCAGGGGTCTCTATTTTTCATACCTAAGAGCCTGTTGGATGTGTTTGATTTATAACACAGCCCCGCCTGAAAGTAGCAGCGTGTGTGGATTAAACACATACATTTGTTTTAAATGCATACAAGCCGCTGCATGTTTGTAGATTCATATTTTCTCTTTTTATCCTGGGAGGTCATTGGGTATGTTTGATTTATAGCCTGGTCCCTCCTGGCTGTGTTTTCACATGGATCCAGCTCCACCCCACCTCTCCCCCGGTGTGGAAAGAATTAATAAAACACACACACACACACACACACTCTCTCTCTCTCTCTCTCTCTCTCTCTCTCTCTCTCTCTCTCTCTCTCTTTAACACAGATCTTCAGCAGGCTCAGTTCAACTTGGATGGCTGCACTAACTTTCTCCTCAAATATTTCTGATCTTTATCCATACTGTCACTCACTCTTATGACCAGGAAATGATTGCATGAATCCACAATTGTAAGTTAGTGCCTGTATTCAATTTTCACACTACGATTATTTTGGCCAAAACGAATACTGTATAGTATAAACGGTAATGTCTCAGTTTTTATCAAACAAAGCCGAATTACTATAAAATTACTTCAGATCATGTTTTTGCTTTAGATTTATACACTGTAACCTTGTTGGACTTTGCAAAACCATTCAAGTATAATGCAACTAAAAAACAACATAAACACAAGCAGGTGTGTAAAACTTGTGTAGTGTAGTTTGTTTGTTTGTTTTATTTGGATAAGCTAAAAGCTATTCTTCCTGGGGTTCTTCAATCTGTTCTTGTGACAATACTCTTTACGACATCACATTAAACACATACAAAAATAATATTTGAAAATACAAATCATAGTAAAATCTTATAGTTAACGTAATGAAAAATAAAAAAATCCGAATATATCTATTTTGAGAAATAAGATAACAAAAGCCCTGTAACAGACTCTAATTTGGTATTAAATATTTAAATACCTTTGAAGGTAATATGTCTTAAGTGATTTTTTAAAACTTTACTGAGTGTTTTTTTTAATAGCATTTTCACTTTAGGTAAATAAACTATCTCCTACTGCATGTCTTGTTGGATAATGAGGTGTATCAATACTAAAGCATAGTTTTAGTAAAAAGTAAAGGGTGTTTTGTTTGAAAAAAAAAAAAACATTAGCGAATACACAAATCTATTTTTAACTTTAAACCATGAGAGGCTTGATGCATTTTATCAACATTTGAGAGAGAGACACACGTGTAGCTTTATTCTTAATCACTTGAAGTGTCTGTCAGCACCGTTTTAAATGCTAAACGTTTGTAAATTTGCAGAAAGCATAATACAAAAAAATCTGAATTGCTGCTCTTCACTACAATGCATTACTACCATGCAACCGATGCAGTGTTGGTCTAGTTGTCCTCTTCTTGTTGGGTGATGATAGGGCTGTGCAATTAATCAGATTTTAAATTGTGATCATAATTTCGGCTCTGAACAATCACAAAAGCAAGTAATCGAGAAATTATTATTTTAAACGTTACATAAACACTACATATACATACATTTTACATATACATTTTAAACGTTACGTTTTGCAAATATATATATATATATATATATATATATATATATATATATATATATATATATAGTCAGCAGCAATGTCAGTATGATTTTTAACTAATGTAAAAACAAAATCTCCAGTGTTTATATCTTTATAATCAGGGCTTTTGTATGCATTAGGAGGCGTTTTAATGACGTTGAGTCAAACTTCATTAGTTGATAATTTCTCACATTAGTGAAACTCAATGTGCTTTGAATTAACTAGATATTAAAAAGCAGTTATGTTTTGGATTGAATATAATTTATTTTCACTTTAAGTGGTTGTCTCAAGCTGTTAGCCAAAAGTAATTAGTCTTCTGGCTGGAAGGCACTTTGGCAGGAAAACATAGGAGTCGTGTGGGAGTTGAACCAGTGACCTCTCAGTTACAATCGGGTCTGTCTGACACGTACCACCTTGGTGTGAGAAAACACGTGGGAAATAGTTTTAAAATAGTCCGGGCTGGATATGAAAATGTGGTTTTGAGCACAGAGTTGGTTCACGTTGTCCGAATGATTTTTTTGCGTGGAACCCTTGTGTGTTTGAACAACACTGTCATTAGTTGGTCCAAACAGAGTGAGAGACACCAGGTATTACCCATAAATCATTTGTGTTAGGTCAGCTATGAAATCTAGCTGTAATCAGATGGGAAACGTTTCCAAAGTCAGACCTGGACAGAGTCACTGACCAGTAACACTATCCCGACTGCAGGTCTGTTTAACTTTTTTCTGGCAAAATCTAGGTTTTTCCCTACCATCTTTGTCAATACTCTGGAATTCAAAGAACTGTAGTGACATACTCATGCTCTTTAAATGTAAAGTGAAAGTGAAGGCAGCATCCCATTTTCTGGATTCCTGAATAGTTAAGCAACCCATTCAGTCTCTATACTGGACCCCCATCACTCCTGTTCAGCATCTTCACACTGAAATGACTTGATATTTGGTTTTCTTTTACAAATATCTTCAGGATGCTGCACTTTGATGATATCCAGAAGTTTTTAACTCGATTAAAACCCTATTTGTGTGGCACTTTTCAATTCAATTGTGTGTGTGTGTGTATGTGTGTGTGTGTGTGTGTTTTATTGCAGGTCCTGTATCTTTTACAGAGCATGTATGGATATCCCCAGAGGAACAGAGCTGCTGGTTTGGTACAATGACTCCTACACTTCCTTCTTTGGGATACCGCTGCAGTGCATTGCTCAGGACGAAAACTGTAAGAAAACACTACTTACTTTTCTTTTTTGCTTTCTTTCTTTTTTACTGTTCTTTCAGACTGATCTCATGAAATGGCGTATGTATGACACGTCAATTTGTGCGCCATTATTGGCATGTTATCAAGACGCGTACTTTTCAGTGGGTTTATCAACGCTGTTGGCCCCCATTGAGTTACATTACCTTGTGATGCAGTGTGAATTTACACCATAGCAAGTAGTATTAAAGGGCGGTTGGTCAGGTGGTTGATGGGTAAAACACAGGACTTTTACTCAGGAGACTGGGGATTGTGTCCCGCGGATCACGTTTCCTAAACTCAACTGCCTGTTTATTTACTAAAGCAACTCTGTTCTTCCTTTCCCTAAACCCAACCACGTGTCACGTTTCCTAAAGTCAACAGTCCGTTTCTTTTTTTTAAATTAAAGTCAACCCCGTTCTTCTTATCCTAAACCTAACAGGTTCTTCTTATGGTAAACCCAGCCCGCGAGTACATTTCCTAAACTCAACCGTCGCTTTCTTCTCACGATAACATGGCAAGTGGTGATAACACAGCAAGTGGCATGTATGTTTACGCTTGCTGTATACAGCGTAGACATACACGCAGAGAGCTCAAAATGCATACAGATAACACGCCGTTCAGCTTAAGAAAGTTGGCGTGTATGTTTATGCAAATTCATAATGTCATGTTGGTTTTTTTATCTTTGTCTCTCAGGCCTTCTCTATGCTGGATTCTTGCTGAATGTTTGATGAACAGCTCTAGAAAATATCTTGGATTTTAATCCACGAAAAAGACATTTACTGTTCTTCTTCTTCTAAAACTCTTTAGGTCAGAAGTTTGATTCCCAGAACAGATAACTGCTGTCCTTGTCCAAGGAAGTGTCCTTAAGCAAGAAAGCAAAATATTTACACTAATTGAAAATCCTCTAACTAGAAGAAGAAAGGTTTAGGTTTCCTCACAATAAAGATGATAAAATCCTCACCTAAATGTTTCATTTGTAAATGTCTAAATGCTCTAAACTCAGGCCAAACCCCTTGGCTCTGTGACGGCTCTTTCTGCAGGAAATAAAACAGCAGTTTTCTTTGGATTTCACTCTAATTTTATTACCGACAGTATTTAAACTCTTAGGCTGGAAGAAAGCTTTTGGCCCACCACTAAAACAACGCAGTGAACACAGGTTTTTTTTTTTTTTTACACACTTGCTGCTTTCTGATTTATTTGTCTGACAAACTGAGCCAATTAAAACAAGACTGGAAGAAGTCTTCTATTTGCTAAAATGTGGGCCCTCCGTGGCCTTGTGTCGACCCGCTGCCTCTCTCTCCCTGGTAACTCTTCTTGAAGCCACACTTGTTTTTAACACTTGTTTAAAGAAAAGACATCTTATTTCACTGCAAACACAAAAAATACACATTTTTGAAACCTTTATCCAGGATTCTTCAACCAAAAGTCTACGTTGACTTATTTACACTTACGTTACGTACATAACCTACGGAAGTTATGTAACAAACATTTATTTTAACCCATTCAACAATCGTTTTTTTCCAAAACCCAACCATACCCTGCATATTGAAAAATGACACTACTGGGGTACCCAGAACCTTAAAAACGTGACGCCAAAAAGTGTCATGACCAAGCTGCCAAATGTGATGAGTTGGGAGTGAAAATGTGTAAAACAGACAAAACGTTTTATAACATGTAAAAATCACTGTTCTCACTAATCAGACTTAAAGTGCTCATATTATGGTTCCCCTTTCCTTTATTGTGTTATATTTTTTTGTGTGAGACTCCCAACAAAGACAGAAGTGAAATGTCTCACTCGGTAGCTAAAGCAGAGAGCTCAACACACAGAAAATAGGAGCTGCAGCAATGTGCAGTACAAAAATATAGTGTTTTTTGAAAGTTAAACCACATAAACCTATTCTGGTGCAACCTCTAAATAAAATGAGTATTAGCTCTTTACATTTCCTTTTCTTTGTTTAAACGTTTTATGGTAAGCATTGTGGTTCAAAAGCTAAACAGATGAGCATGACACACTAAGTAAGGTTCTTTGGTAAAAGTCACAACAAAGTCGACGTTTTTGTGTCCACCTGTTTCCCTTCTCCTTTTGTCTCTCTTCCATCTATCCTCTCTTTTTCTCTGTCATCAATTTAATTTTGGTCATCTCCCCTCCAGTTTACTGTTTGGTCAGCATGTTTAGATATTTTCCAAGGGAAAAACAAACTTTGACTTTTTTTTTTTCATTTTCTCTTCACAATTACAGAGCACAAAAACCACACACGAATAAGGAGTTTAATCTGTGGAATCCAAATTGAAATGAATTCAATTAAGAGCTCATCTTTCACATAGTCGCAGTTAGATGAGATCGTGCTGATTGCAAATTAGAGACGTTTGGCCACAGACTGGTTTGTTTTACAGATGGAACGACTCTTTTACATGACATTGTTCATCATGACAGGACTGTGGCAGCCTCTACACAGTCACATATACACATTTGTTTTACTATGTTTACGAGGACATGTTTTGCGTGTGTATTCCTTACAAATGCTTTTTTATTGATTTTAACAATAATAATATATAATTTAAACCATATTAGCTGTATGTATGAAGGGACCATCATGTCTCTTCATTGGTGCAACATGTTAGTCCTAAAGCAAAATATCTTGACAATCACTGGATTGACACAAAATCTAATAACAGACAGTTCATGGTCAACCATTCCTCTGACTTTTCATCTAATGATCAAATCTCCACTTCTTCAGCACTTAAGATCATAACATGATTTACTGTGTAAAAGTAATGGCATTAGCAGTCAAAGTTAAACAAATAGCTATTTTCCAAAGTTCCTGTTTAATACAATTGCTTACAGTGTTGCATTGTAATTTTTGAATCACTCTTAGGGTGAATAGAGAAACTTTGAGACTGAAAAGATCTCGATAACTGATTTATATATCCCAAATATTGCAGTGTTTTCTCTGGCATGGCCCCCAGATTAAAAGTAATTAAGGTTTTTATTATAGCGGTGCACCTTGCTGTCTGCAGGGTCTTTAATACTACCACTGGATAGATAGGAATCTGAAATGTTCTTGCCTTGCTGTCAAATCATGAAGCAAAGACACTGCAGGTGAATAGGCTAAACATTTTTACTCAAAGATATCACCAAGAACCAACATACTGTTCACACTGGCAGAGGGCAAACAAAGATGGCAAGATTGGTTTTTGTTCCACCCTGCAGTGAAAAAAGTTTGTTCACATCCAAATGACGTGAAATTAGATTACACTTCTTTGTACAAACTGAAAGACAGCAACTCTGCTCCGAATTTAAGACTGTTTGCTACTAACTGCATTTGGGCTTTCCATGGCATCGTTATCTGCTGCCCACAAAGGATCAATGTGACGTCCAAACTCTGCACTGGAGACAGCAGGACTATGACTTTGTGTCCTCTGTGGAACAGACATTTAAAGTTTTGACCTTTATTATTTCAGAGTGCGCCGACATTCAGACTGGGAACTGGCCAGTGCAGCCAAAGTTTCCTGTAGCTCTGTATCTAACTTCTGTAGTTACTACAGTGTGCAATCTGTCAGTTAAGGAGATGTAAGCTGTCAGAACCAACAAATTAGTGTCTGAAGGAAAACCGTTTTGTGATAATGTAAGCCCAGATAAAGAAAATATTGTTGTACATAAATTGCGCGTACAGACAAGTTGTCATCACAGCACAGATATAACTGATGTATATAGATATAGTATATATACTGTATAGATCAGGCCAACTCTATACGTTTGTGAGTCACTGTGCATCAATGCATGCTGCAATCTCACACACACACACACACACACACACACACACACACACACACACACACACACACACACACACATTTACACATGCACTCAAGAAACATGATCACTCACACGCAAACCACATAGCAACACACAACAAAGACAACACACACTCTCTGAACACACTCATCTCACTATCAAAGCACACACACGCCCTTTGGTTGTTTACTCATGCACGTTCCATCCAATCACAGCCTGTCGGCTTGACGCTCCACAGCCCAGCCACCGCCTAACAACAACATCATGTGCATGTGCATGACTGAGAAGGGAAAATCACTTCATAGGGACTTGTCATTGTCTTTTTCTTCCTCTGCTTATCTTAGTCCTTCTCCTATTCTTTTATCTGGTCCTTCTCGGTAACACAATTTTAGGCAAGGATAGGAGAAGGCAGATAGAGGTGAGAAGAAGAGTATGGTTCAAGGTTATAGAAAGAGAGGGATGAATAGATCAGCAGAGAATTGAGAGAGATACAATGAAAAGATTTAAAAACGTAGGACCGAAGAAATTGAGAAAGTGAAGGTGTTTTCCATCCCATCCACGGCCGCAGTAAACTCTTTTATTTTATACTCACATCTCTTCTATATATGACATATTATTATTACCACAATTATAATTGCCTCTATTGATTTTATAAGACTTTATTATCTCCGGTAACTTATCATTATTGATTGCTAACAGAGCTTTGGCAACACAATCTGAACTGTACTTCATACCAGTAAAGAGAGGAAGACAGATAAAAAGAGGTCAAAATCAAACTTTCTCCCATTTAGTTACATACATTTTATCAACGTCAAAATGACAAAACATATATAATGTAAAAAAGTCTAATGTGCAGAGGGAAACCAACAGCCTAAAATAGTCCCCAACACGTGCACTATTTCCTCCTGTATATGTAATGTGTGCTAAAAAACCGCCAGCCAGCTATCTTAGGAAATTATTGAGCCTTTTTAAAAATGAAACTACGTATTTGTGAGGTGTTTTTTAAAATATAGTTTCAATGGGAGCTTTGAGCAAAAAAGTAGAAAGAAGTTCATAGGGCATATTAACAATAATAGGAATTTAAAAAAATTCAGTCTTGAGTAAAACAATATTAAGTTTGAAATATAATTATTTTTTAGCATAAAAATACTATTATATATCTATATCTATATGTAATAGATTACTTAACAAAGTGATTGTGTTCCAACAGTTTCTGTCTTCTGTCGTCTGTGCCTCTAAATAATAAATTGAGATAATTTCAGTTAAACTCAGAATTTGTATTCTAGATCATTGTTCATATTCTCCAGTCTGGATGCATAGATGTTTTTGGGAGGTCTGTGGTCCTATCCCACATTTCTAAAAATCCTCTTTTGTTTTCTGTGGAGCTGATAGACTTTTTCTGCATGCTGTTGAATGGAATGTACATACTGTCAAACTGAAAGAGAGAGTATAAACAGAAAATTAAAAAAAACAGGATGACTGGGAGGGGTTGTCATATGGTTCTCATAATGAAGAATAGAAGGAGAAGGAAGAGTGGAGAACTGAGGCTGATACAGAGACAGAAGGTGGTACTTATCCCATAGTCTTCCCTCCTTTTGCTTTTCAGTTGCTTTTAAAACTTTGCACTCTGCTCCGTCATTTAGATCTGTAATCAGCACACTCACATCACGCCCCTATGGAAGAAAACGCACCCTTTTATAAAGAAAGACAAGACATACTCTGCAGTGTTGCAAACTGCATCTGCATAATTCTCCTATTTTGATGATGCATTTCATGCGCAGCCCAAACCGTATTGACTTGCATTTTCTGTATGTGCGATGTTTGTAGCAAAATGAATTAAGTGTTGGCGAGCGGCACGTAATGCGAGCGTCAATAGTGCTGTCGGGCAACTTACAAATGGTGTAATTATCTCCTCATAAGGTTATTAGAGGATCAATGGAGCCTGGTGGCCTGATAACATAGGTGAGCTGATGAAGGATGGAAAATGGTTATGATGACCTGACTGCAGAGGGGCAGCGTAGCAATATTACAGAGAGGAGGAAAAAGACGCATGATACTCTTGGATTAGTAAATGGTATGTTCAGGAACAGTACAGCTTTCAATTTTAAAGCCGGTGTATTGTACAACATTTTTTCATATTTTATGTTTCTTGTAGGGCTCTACCAAATACTGGTTGGCTCCATCAAATGCTAGTTGTTTTTTTACGCTCGGTCCCATCTTGCCAGTCAAAAGGAGATCGACAGTTTTTAACTGGCAAGATGGCGGTGAGTGGAAAAACCAACTGCTAAAGTGAGTTTATTTTTAGTCAACTCTGTGTACGCAAACAATGTTCTCAATGCTCGAGTTCATGTGTGGAGCCCCTGGTGATACTCGGAGCAAATTTTCAGGTTGTGTCGAGCCTTCTTAGTGTTTTAAAATAGCGACCTTGATGCGATCATAGCAGCGCCCCTAGCTCTCCCATTCAAAAGGCTATTGACCGAAACACAAAAACATGGTCAATCTTAAAAGTGGCGGCAAGCGAGCCCTCTTTCACAATGTTAATAGAGTGTGAATTTTCCCAAATTGTGTCTTATTTAAAAAAAAAATCTTGTGTTCGTCCTGTGATTTGGATCTGCTAAAAAATTTAAAGAGTTCATCCTTGGACCATGCTACACCCTTCTGTCAGGTTTCATGAAAATTGGGCCAGTAGTTATTCCGGTATTATGCTGACAGGGTAAAAACCCATCAAACAGACAAACTAAACTGAAAACAAAACCTCCTTGGCAGAAGTAAAAAGAAATAAAGAAATACAATAACTCTTTAAAACTGGCCTCTCACAATTAACACCCAAATGTCTTTCTACATAAACAACTAAATAAGTACCGGTAATTTGCATCGGCCACCATCTTTATTATCTCGTTAAATTTAGGGAAATAAAATGACTCGGTTAATGCTCAGCAAAAATCATTGTCATGGTTCAACCCACATTCACTGTTGGCACAAATGACATTCTTTGGTGTCAGAGAGAGGAAGTCAGTTGATTTGATTTTATGCCAGTTGATCATGCCAAGTTTTTACATAGAAACCAGTTTTACACAATGAAAGTAAAACCATCCACAGTGAGTTAAAGTAAGACTTTTAATGTCATTTAAAAGTGACACATAATTAAGGGTTATGGAGTCTGTCAGTTGGTCATACCACATAAAAGGAACATTACTGAATTCTGGGTCAAGTGAGGACAACTGGCACCAGCTGGTTCACTCAAAATCTAATTTACTCACTTTTACGTAATGTGTTTTTTCCTGTTAATGGCAATGTACTTGACCGTCAACATTTCTGTATCCTACTGTAAATCTGTCCAATTTATCTGCCTCATTCATCTATCTTGCCAGCTTCTAAGTTCAGATTTTTTGATACAAAGCTCTTATCAAAAGAGACACAAAGTGCCAAATATAAAACTCTAACTATAAAACTATAAAAATCTTGAATAATATATTATACAAAGGATCAATGCAATTTATAATTATAACTAAAACAGTTATAATAAGAGAACAACAGTGAAATAAAATACAGATGAAGTTTAATGTAAAGTAAGACTGTAATTTAATGTTCTCATATCTGGTAGAATCAGTAGAAGTAGCATTTACCATACTAGTTGTGCCAGTTGTAGTATAGTGGTAGCTCTACCTCGTGAGCCTCAGTTGTGGTGGGATTATCCAAGTAAATGAAAACTCACCAGAACTGCCATCATGTGGTTACCCACCAAAAAACAGGCTGCAGGCCTTTGGGCCCTCAGCCATAGTTTGAAAAACATTTCTGTGGCAAGAGGAAGGAACAGCATGTCACTGTAACTGCACTAACGAACAGACTCCAACCAGCCTAACTAGAGCCATAATTCCATTCACTGGAACCAGGAGCTGCATGTTTGCCCTGGGCTAGCCAGGCGCATCTGGCCTCAGTTAGGACCATGTGGCTGGCTTTCTGTTTCCATCACAACAGCAAATTTCAGTATTGATTTTATTCATCAAACACGGCACACATGATAATTTATCTGGATGATAGTTAAAAAAGATAAAAGTATATTTGTAACATTTAGTGCAATGCCGCTCTAAAGGTTTCAGAAGGCCAAGTTAGCCTAGCTGGCCTTCCTGGGGATCCTGGATTCTCCCAAGCCATGTCAGATCTGTAATCCCTCCAGTATGTTGGGGGACTGCCTAAATGGACTCCCCCCAATAGGATGTGTCCAGAATACGTCCACAGACATATAGTGATAAACAAAGAGCTTCGCTTCCGCCTCAGACTGGGGGAGTCCAGAACAGATGTGAGGGTTAAGTGTGCTTCACCTGGGGTGGCAGGTAAAGGACTGGTGACCCATATTATTATCTCCGGTTTTTGTTCCTTTTCCTTTACCTCAAATCAAAACATCACAAGTTCAAATGAAGGTGGAAAGGTGCATTCACAAGTAATTAGAAATGTGCTGATGAGAGGATCTGATCTTGCATATGGTGATGTAAACTGTTTTGAGTTCCTGGTTGAAAGTAAAATAGTATGCCTTAGTTAGCATGCTAGTGGCTAGTAATTATAGTAGTTTGGCATAACCCACAGATCAGTTGTAGGCCGTGTAAGAAAGCACTGTGGTTTCGTTTTCCTTAACTTTAGGGGATTTTTATTGTGAAAGTCTTAAAACTCATTCTCTTGAAACTCATCTCTCTTCTCTCTTTTTTTTGTCTGCAGTAAACGTTCCAACCACGGTGATGGAAGCAATGACTAGACAGGAATCACTCCAATCCTTCAGCAAAAACGGCAAACCCTCGTCTTCCTCCTCTTCCACTGCCTCCACCACTCTCATGCGCTCCATGGTCTTCCCCCATTCTCCCTGCCCTAGAAATTTCTCCCTGTTGGACAAGGTTGGGGTTGGGATTCAGTCGGACTCCAGTTTCAGCCAGTTGGGTTCAAAGAACCAACGAGTCCTGGCGAGCCCGACCTCCACCAGCCAGCTAAGCAGTGACTTCAGCGACTGGCACCTGTGGAAGTGTGGCCAGTGCTTTAAAACGTTCACCCAGAGGATTCTGCTGCAGATGCACGTCTGTCCACAGAATCCAGACAGGTAAGAAGGCATCTTTAAAGATGTTTCGTCTTGAATTCAAATGTCTTTATTAATTTAAGATTTTGAGATAACTCTTAACTCTGTATTCCGCTACATGGAATCTCACAAACTATTCATATTACAGAGTTAACTAATTCTTGATACTCAAATACTACCAAAATGTTTCTTAGAAGATTGTTTTCCTGATGTTTTATTTTCATTTCTTCCCACCCAAAGGAATTCAATATAAAACAGACTTTGTCAGCGTAAGAAAAGTAAACTGTATTGATTGCATGAATTGTTGTGTACCAAGATGCTGAATTGCCGTCTCCAGTGTGAGTGTGAGAATGACCTCTCCAACTTTGATAGCCGCTGTTACAGTCCTGAGATTTCCAAATAGTTTAGACCGGCTTGTTTCAAGATTGTTTTCTGTATCTTCTGATGCCTTAAAAAAGAATACATTTTGAATTTTCCATTATTTCCTTTTTTGGGAGGAGAATTCAATGACACTGATACAACATCAGTGTTGTATGTCCTATTTAATATTTTCAGGAACACTTGCATTTGCGTTAACGCAACACATCGTTCAAGTTAAAACTTGTTGTTGCAGTTTTTCAGCCGGCAAACCAGACATTTAGTTTGGTCATTTATTTCTTTGGTTGTCTCATCATCACACCGTTTGTTTGTGACAGAAAGTGGGAGTTTGTGGACTGGAGTGAAGAAAGTGTCAAAGTGTCTGAGTGTGTATTACATCTGCCAACCTAATTATATACAGTGTGGAGAGAGGAAGAGGAGATGTGATGTGTGTGTGTTTGTGTATTTGTGTTGGGGGGGACGGAGGATGTATTGGACATTTTTTGCTTAGCTTTATTTTTTGCAGGGAGAGTCAGAGCGGCATATAAATCAACGCTGTGCGTCAGTGAGAAATACCTCGCCTTACGGTGACGGGGCCAGGAAAACAGATGCCACTTATTCAATAAACTAATACTCATAGGGAAGAAAAATGTGGGCTGGATATGGAGGAGGGGAGGGGAGGGAGGGTCGATGCGGAGCTGCCTGTCAATAGGAAGGTTTTATGGGACAGAGGAGCAGATCAAATTCCGCTGAACAAGCCAAACAGGCCTGAGTCCTGGAACTCCAAGGCCTCACTGTGCCTCACACCCATGTGGACTGGGATTAGACCAGTATGGCCATTACAGCATCACTCTGCCTAAAGTCCTGCCCCCTTATTGGAGCTCACCTCCTGTGGCTTTAGACAGCCTATTTTCTAGAGCTTCCATCTGAAGGTTGATGATTTAAATTTGTTGCTGAAGATCATCTGACTCAAACCTCATGTTGTCAGTCAGAGACATAATCAGGATTCTATGTTGACAAGTCAGCTTACCCATACTGCACATATTATGACGACTATTACGACAGGCAGTGTGCATGTCAATGCAGAGTGATGGAGCAGTCTGTGTCTGTATACTTTATGAATGTATGTATATATGCACCATGTTGTGTGGACGTCTTTAAACAGCAGTTATTGTTTTTTGTCCAAGACAAATTTCCATCGAGGTAATAAAATCTTGTCTCATCTCATCTCACATCCTATAGGTGGTTAAAGTTGTCATTAAGGAAGTTTCTACAACCTAAATAAGGAAGTTCTTGGTCCTGTAGGTGGTTCCGCTAGCCCCTAAAGAGGTCCTATAGACCAGTTTGTGGGAGTCCTCCAGGTGGTTCTAGTGATGGTTTAAAGGTTATTGTGGCAAGCCCAAACAAGTGTTTGTGGCGTGCCTGTTGTTTTTGTTTCCGGTCTAGCTAGATCTGGTGTGGAGTTTTTCTAACATATGAGTTGTTGCAACAGCATGTAAAAAAAACTACAAAGTTTGCTTGGCCAAAAAGAACGTTTATCTGGCGATAAAAAAATTGACATCGTTAAAATGGGCTTGTGTTAACACCGTTAATAACACGTTAAACTGACAGCACTAGTGTGTGTTTGTAATGTATATGTATATATCATTAAATAAAACCGTTGAAACAACAAAGTTGCGCTGCTGTGAAAGCTTCTTGAACGTCATTTATCAGTCTGGTTGTTAACCCTCTCCGCGGCAGTCTCCTGCTCTCTATATCGTTATAACTGAGTTAGCTAGCTAACCGGAGCTAACCGCTAATCAGAGCTAAACGTTGCAGACCCTTCAGTTCTCCATGCCTCTATCCATTAACTGCATGTATGGACCCAAGCCTGAATAAAACTCTTCATTTTATTAAAATGTCTGTAAACGTTTTAAACTACAAAATCAGATTTGTTTGAATGGCAGAAATCTGCTCAGGGTACTGCGTAGTGTTAGCATGCAAAGTTGATGCTTTCTCTGCGGAGTGCAGACTGCGAGTCATGTGACCAAATCGCAATCTTTGCGATAAGGAAATCACATTATAACATATTGTGATATTATTACAAATGCAATTAATCGTTCAGCACTAACTTTTTGGGTCCTTTGTTGTTTTTGTGGTCACTGTGTTGTTTCTAGATTTCCTTTAGGTGGTTCTGGACCTTAAGGAAGTTTAAGTGGTCTTTGAGAGGGTTGAACATTAAAGCTGTAACCATACTAACACTATGTTGGTTTGTACTACATTAGTTACATATCTGTATTATCTTTGAAGAGACAGGTGTCAGTCTTTAGACATTAAACCAGTAAGGCTGCTCTGTGAATAAAGGAGCCTAGCTTTTCTTTCCCTACTTGATTTCTTAACGCTTCTCTCACACACACACACACACACACACACACACACACACACACACCCTTCTCCTTCTACCTTCATACATATTTATTGATGTTTACTTGATGGGAACATTTGGAGCTGAAGACTGATGGCTCTTTATATCAGCTTAAAAAAACACACCACACCCCTCCTCCCAGCTCCATCTCTTTCAGTTTTTTTCTTTTCTTTCTGCTGACTGTTTCTTTTCTGAACTTTTTCGTCTTCTGTGTCATTTCAACAAAATCCATCATCAGAGGTGCAGTTTGTTTATGTCAATGAGGCCTTGGAAGTGCTTTTGATTCATTTTTAAAGTGTTGTTGGGATGTAGGATACTGTTAAAGTTTTGTGATGACGTTGAGTGATGAATTACAAAAACAAATAAGAACATAAATGGACAGCGTTTCCACTTACAGATTTGACATATTACCAGAGCAATGCAGTATAAACCACTGCAATGAAGGAAATTAATAACCACTGCTTTTATGATTGATGTGTTTACTGCACTTGTGTTTAAAAGAGCCATTAGTACTTTACTAAAAGTGGGTTATTGTTGCTAAGCACTTTGATCTCCAGTGTTCACAATTCAGATTTCATTCTGGTGGTTCACGTTGTTTATGAATAAAGCATATACTGTATTTGTATATGGATATAACCACATAGATGATATAAATATATCACGTTTGTATATCAAAGGACAGAAAGTTTACTGCTGATTGAAAGTGTGTATCATACAAAGTTTACTTTATGAAGGAATTAAATGTTCATTTTGTCATTTGTTTTTACCATCTAGCAATGTTTTGTCAATGACTTGGCCTCAGTTCTGGGTTCTTCAGTTTTTCCAGTGACACGGTTAACCTGTTAAAAGACATTGCACTGTGAAAACTTTGTTGCTGAGGCAGCGCTGTTACCTCCATTCATGAACTTTTTTTAAATTTTAAAGCATTAAATCTTCAAAATATGTGGTCATGTGACTCAGGTACAATTCCATGTTACAAGACCCTCCTTCCTTTTAGCGAATAAGGAGACCTATTTTTCTATTTTTATTTATTTATGTAAATAGTTAATAGTTTGTGTGTGATTGATTTGTGTGTGTTTGTGTATTTGAGAAGTTTGTATTTTGCACTTTTTGTTTTTTACAAATGGAAATAAGAAGAAACGCACAGACACACAGTACCTGTAGAAACAAGTTCATAGAAAATCAGTTTTTCAAGGCTTTTGAATTTTTTCTGTAGTAAGCTGAGACATGTTGCTCTGGCCTTGTGTTTTCTGTATCTCTAGATGTATTTAAAGCAGTGTATTTAGTGTCCTTTTACTTATGTTCTGTATGACTTGGACGGGAAAACTTCATTCAAGCCTCTGCAACTCTGTGTCAGTAAGGCCTAGAATAACCCTGACACTAAAACCTTTTCAATGATATTAAGCTTTTGACATCATTGAACCACTTGAACCACTTTTAATTTGGGTATGCCATTTACACCAAAAAGCATGGAATTTCAGCCGTTTCATAACAGGTTTTAAACATTCTTTATTACCAAATACTCCAATAATCTCACATAAGTAATGGACCATGTTAAAGGTTTAACTGTATTACTGAGATAACTGACAAGGCAAGATGCTCAGGAAATAGGAATTTTGGAATCTATGTAGTTAAGGCATCTACGCTCAGCTCACTGGTAGCGTTGAGGTGAGTAAGCATTGTGGGTAATCAATAGCATCAATACGTTCTGGCTGTGTCCAAATAAAGTTACATTAAATACTAACCTTCTTATGGACTGCACTGTAACTACATGCTTAAAAATTTGTTGCACACCCTTTTAATCTTACATGCAACAGAATGTAAGAAAATGGTGGTCTCGTGGTTCTCTTAATTGTTTTGTAGTAATCAGTGTAAGGTCTCAAATATAAATGATTTATTGATGTCATAATGCACCAACAGTTGAAGGCTCCTTTGCTGCTGTGTGAGCTTAGAAAATTCACAATAACAAAATTCGAATCTTTGCATGTCAGGCTAAGACAACACTGTTGACATTTAGAAGATTTATTATCACGCAACAGTGAGGACATATTTGCATTAAACACTAACACAGATGTGTGTTGTCCCTGCTGGACAAACAGATGTGTTGAAAAATTACTTTATTCATTTTTTTTTTCAGCGTGTAGCCGCAGGAGTAACCTATCATGATTCATCACTGTGATGGACGGGCTTGTAGAAATTCCTTTAAAGTCTATTTTTAACTGTCGTGTTTGCCACTAGGATGAAAAACCTACTTTCTGTTGCATCTACATAAGAGTGGATCTTAAAATGTTAACACAAAGGTCTGTGTTCTGGTGTTAAATTTCACATTCTTTCTGTTCTATTTAAAAGAAATAAAAAAATCGAATCCATTCATTTAGTTTGCGGCACTTAAATATTTAAAGCATGAGAAACTGCTGACAGATTTAATCTGTATATCCATGCAAACAATGCAGGGACTCAAATATCAAAAACACAAGTACTAATATAATATATAAAATAAAAAAGTGTGCAGATTTGGCTGTGCATTGGCTCTGCAAAATGGATGTTAAAATGAGTTATAGGAGCTATGCTAACAAGCTGAAAACAGCTTTTCAAACAGCAATACTCGGTCAGTGTGGAGAGGTCTGCAGACACTCACAAACTACAGGAGACCATCCCTCAACACTGCTGGTCCTCAACGACTGGCTGACCAGCTGAATATTTTTTACTGTAGGTTTGAAAATCCCACCGTCACACCCCTCACCTATACAAACTCTCCAACTCACACATCATTCAGTCACCTCCCCCCACCCCTACACTGTCACCTCCCCCCCTCTGACCCCTCACCTGCAATCAAGATCTGTAAAGTGGATGTGCGGCAGCTCTTCCAGAGGCAGAAGACCAGATCCTGGCCCAGATGGTGTGTTACCATCCTGCCTGAAAATCTGTGCAGACCAGCTGGGCACTATCTTCACTAAGATCATCAACAGATCTCTGGAGCTATCTGAAGTCCTCTCCTGCTTCAAATGCTCCACAATCATCCCAGTCCTCAAAAAACCCTCCATCTCTGAACTAAATGACTACAGGCCTGTCACCCTGACATCTGTAGTCATGAAGTCTGGTGTTGCCCCACCTGAAGGACATCACAATCCCCTTGCTGGACCCCCTGCAGTTTGCCTACAGGGCTAACAGGTCTGTGGATGATGCAGTCAACCTGGGACTGCATTACATCCTGCAACACCTCGACTCCCCAGGGACATATGCAAGGATCCTGTTTGTGGACTTCAGCTCGGCGTTCAACACCATCATCCCGGACATTCTCAGCACCAAACTCTCCCAGCTCACTGTGCAAGCCTCCTCTTGTCAGTGGATCACAAATTTCCTGACTGACAGGAGTCAGCAGGTGAGGCTGGGGAACATCACTTTGAGCTCTAGGTCTATCAGCACTGGCGCCCCCCAGGGGTCTGTGCTCTCCTCCCTGCTCTTTTCCCTCTACACCAACGACTGCACCTCGGGAGACCCATCCGTTAAACTCCTGAAGTTCACTGATGACACAATGGTCATCGGCCCCATCCGGGACAATGATGAGTTGGCCTACAGACGGGAGGTAGATCAGCTGGCTCTCTGGTGCAGTCAGAACAACCTTGAGCTTAACACGCTTAAAATTGTGGAGATGATTGTGGACTTCTGGAGTTGCCCCCCCCCCCCCCACCACCATACTCAACAGCCCTGTGTCTGATGTGGAATCCTTCAGGTTTATGGGATCCACTATATCCCAGGACCTAATGTGAGAGCTCAAAACTGACACCATCATCAAGAAGGCCCATCAGAGGCTGGACTTCCTGCGCCAGCTCAGGAAGCTCAACCTGCCTAAGGAGCTGCTGATCCACTTCTACACAGCCATCATCCAATCTGTCTTTTGCACGTCCATCATTGTCTGGTTTGGATCTGCCACCATAAAGGACAGGAGCAGACTACAACGGACAGTTAGGACTGCAGACAAAATCATCGGTGCTAACCTGCCCTCTGTTCATGATTTATAGACTTCCAGAGTCAAGAAACGGGCAGGAAACATCACTGCAGACCCTTCTCACCCCGGATTCAACCTGTTACAGCTTCTCCCCTCTGGTAGGCGCTACAGAGCACTGTTCGCCAAAACCAACAGACTCAGGAACAGTTTCTTTCCACAAACCATCACTCTGATGAACAGCTGACTTCTTACTCACAGTGTAAGGTTCAATTCTGTGCAATAACCCAGCACCACTGTCTCAAAATTGCACCTGTTTACTGGTTCCACTCATTATTCCACTTATTTAGTATATATTCATCATTCTCATTCTCATATCTCACTCATTATTTACTATTTACTCATCATTCTCATTCTCATATCTCACTTATAATTTACTATTTATTAATCATTCTCATTCTCACTTATTATTTATTATTTATTCATCTTTGCAGTATGCTCCACATTTAACAATTAACTCCTGCCTACTTTGCACTCCTCATTGCACTATTGCCTCTATATTGTTTCTGTTAAGAGTATGTATATACAGTTTGAGTGTGTATAGTTTTTGGTTGTTTTGTATGTGTAAGTGCATTGTGAGCAACGATGTTCCAAAGAAAAATCCTTCTATGTGTCCTCAAACCTGGTAAATAAAGCTGATTCTGATTCTGATGAGTTATACAATGTACAAAAGATCTATCAAACTTTGCCAGAGCTCGGAGATTGTAATTGTTAGTCCAGAAAGACCTCAGCAGACTCCCAGTCCACTGATGCCCAGACTGCGCTGGAGGGGGGACAAGTGAAAATGTTTGGCTGGAATACCCTTGGTGGAACACCTATGTGTTGTAAGTCTTGGGCTGAAGATGCTCGTCTCAACAAGCATGTCCTTGACAGTTGGCTTGTTGAATGCCTCACACCCTCACGATCCGCCCCAGCACATAACAGCATAGAAGCTGGCCACCACAGACATCTGCAGCATCCTGTCTCCTGCGTTGAAGCCTATGAGTTTTGTCAAGAAGTAGAGCCGGCTTTGGCCCTTCTTGTAAAGGGCTGAAGCAGACATGTTAACATAAAGTAGACAAGTTGAAAACACTACACAGGTTGATTAAAACTGTGTAAAACATTAAAACAAAGAAAGGCAGTGGTAAGATAGTGGAAGATAGAAGACGTTTCCTGTGTTCTTTTGTCATATATCAATGGATTAAAAGGTTTACCAGCTGTCTTTAATAACTACCAATTTCTTCCTAAACTACACTACGCATAATCCGCAACCAATCCCAAAAAAACCTCAAGGCAATGTTTGCGATGACATGATATTGGCTGTTTGCTTGCTTTTTGTTCTAGGCTCATTTGATGAGAACAATTGGTTGATGAGAGGACATTATGTGAGCTTTCTGCTTTAATAGGTTGGTCAATACAGGCAGAGAGAGAGAGAAAAACAAACAAAAAGAGAGCTGAAAAGCTGTTCGGTGGAAAAGTAGATGAAGGAGAGTTTGGTGTGTTTGTATGGGGGTCTACCAGTGATTTTATCTGTGCTTGGATGTCTTCTGTGTGAGTGTGGGTATTCAGAGAGCCATTGATTGTGTATTGACGAGGCGGGAGCTGTGATTTATAGCTGCTGGTCTCGGGGGGGAATAATGTCTTCATACATAGGCGGACAGACGAGTTGTCCTCACAGCGCAGATATAACTCTGTATAGATTAGACCAACTCTATACATACAGGTTAATCAACACACTTCACTCTGCATCACTGCATGCTGCAATCCCCCCACACACACACACACACACACACACACACACACACACACACACACACACACACACACACACACACACACACACACACACACTGAGTGATTCACTGAGTCACAGCGGTTGAATCCAAAAACAACTTTGAAGCTCAAAAACCAAAAAGAATATTTTTTTTACCTACTCAGCACATTACTGTACTGTGGTGGTTATTGTAGTTATTATGTGGTCAGTGTTGTGATTTAGTTTTTTTGTTTTAGTCAGTTTTGTTCAACCATTTCTACTCCTTTTTTGGATTGTGTGGCACGTCAGTTCACAAAGACAATGTTATCTTCATCTAGAAATTATTATTTATCTATCACCTTAGATGTTATAATGATATATTAGATTTTAATGACAGTGTTGTGTTGCACAAACTCCTACATTATGTCAGGCACAAACAATATTTGGTAGCAAGATAAGTTACAGTTGTGGGTATCTATTTATGGCATTATTACTGTTATTTTTGGCTTGGTTCATTATAAAAAATTACATCAGCTTTATCTTGTTAGTTATATCACTTTTATTAAGAAAATTACACTTGATTCTACAAAGTTCAACTAACAAGTTTATTTGTGTCTAAAACAAAATTGTCTTTCCACATGTTTTAATTGAATAAGGTCTAATCGGATTTCTGACAAAATACAATGAATTGAAAGATTATCACAGTGGCTAAGGGGCTAAAACGCGTACCTCTCTATTCCCATATAGAGGCTTTTTGTTATGAAGCCTGCCTTCCTGTGTAATGATCTGATTGAGTTGTATCCCCAGTATTCCACCTCTTGGTGTAGTTTTCTCTTTTAAAATGTTGCAGAATATTAAACGTTGTCCTGCAGTTGGTGGGCAGCAGTTACAGCCTTCGTTCATTGCTTCTGACCACCTGCTTGACCTCTGATCTGAATAAAAAACATGTACAGTATGTGTGGCAAGAAACTTTATATTTATGTAGTCTTAATAGTTGGAGCCAGTGAGGAGCTTGTTGGCATGCAGTATTTGGGTCCCACACACACATTCTGTCTCTGTCATCAGCTCATGTGTTAAAGGTGTAGACACAAATGATACGTTGACACTGACTCTGTTGTTGTTACCACATGTTGTGTTGAAAGGCAGCACAAGGTTTATTGTCGCGAACCCTGTTTCACAGACATGTTGAAAATGAATAGATCTCACACACACACACACACACACACACACACACACACACAGGGAGGCAAGGCTAAGTGGGAACAACATGGCAACCAGTTCTACTCTCATCGCCTGTCCAAACCAAGTATTATTAGTTTGCCTGTGAACCAAATCGAGCGTCTATTTTGTGTTTTTCTTAGCCTGTCGTGGTGTTGACTCTGAACATACTTGGCTGTCTGTGCTGTCAACAGACTGTAACAACATCACAATGAATAACTGTGTGATGCTAACGGCCACCAAGAGATCCTTCTTAGTTAGCTGCAAAATAGAAGTACAACAAGAGAAGCATGATTGTTGGTGAGAATTAACAACAAAAACAACAATTTTAGACATCACCTTCTGCTCAGGGAAATTATAATGGGTAGTTTCCTCTATTTTCAGCCATTTTATTAACAATATATATAATGAAAATATTAGTTGTATGTTGAAATTGTAGCTCCTCTTTTGCTGTTTTTTGGGTGAACAATCTGTGCAAGGCACAGGTCTAGCCCGGCTATTGATCGTATGAGGTTTATGCTTAGCTACAAGACAGTATAAATACCCAAACTATGTGTGTGGTAATACATGCAAAAGTGTATTCATTTGTGCACAAGAACATATTTGCATGTGCTTGTGTGTGCAAATAATTTAGTTGCATGTGCACATACCTTTTTGTGTGTGTGTGTGTGTGTGTGTGTGTGTGTGTGATGGAGGTGTTTGTGCTTCACCTCCTTCTCCTACTCTCTCCGCTGTAATAAACAATAACCAGGCATTAATCTCCCGGCCTGCTGCCTTAATAAATAATATCCACACATTCATCAACTTAAACTATTCACAATCAATGCAGCTCTTCATAGAAAACCCACCTAATAAATAGTGGTGCAGCCCACTGAGGCGTGAACTTATAGACCAGCCGGCTGATAAATGAACCGACCCCCACGGCGAGACGCCTTTTATGTGGAAAACTGCAAGTGAGAATTTTTCGATTTTATATTACACTATTTTACTCTTATTACTTTCCCGTTTGTGTGTGTGTGTGTGTGTGCGCGTGCATGCGTGGCTATGTGTTCCGTCTACAGCCTCTCAGTGTACAGTAGGTGTTTTTGATTTATTGGAGAGGTGAAGATGTTGGTCTATTTGTTTTATTCTAGTTCTGGGGTGTTTACCTATTTGTAAGGTACTGATGTCACAGTTTGGTCTTGTTGGTTTCAGAATAGGAATCGCTTTAATTCGCGACTACAGCCATCACATAGGAATTTGTCCCCAATTCACCGCTGTAGAGACATTTTAACTAACACAGTGATAATAAACAAGGTACAGTGGAAGGCATGTATATGTGTGTATATACTGTACGTCTCAAAGTGATATATAAGCACAATACATAGTATACATTTCCACCTACACCATGTGAAATATGGAGATTAGTACATAAGAATGTACAAATCCTTACCTTCATCTATCCAGGACAAAAAATGTTTATAGATAATTGTTAAAACTGAGTTAAATTTTGTGGAATTTGAGGGATGAAGATAAAAGCTCATTTAAGCCTTGATTATAGAGAGCATATCTTAGCATCCTCGGGCGGCTTTTTGTAATTGTTTTCAATAAAAGAAAAGCATTTTGCTCACTGCTATTGTGTCGCTGAGTCCCTCAAGTTTTTTGCTAGAGCTCCTTGAACACCTCCAGTTGATTTTTTTAACTCAAAGCTGAAAAATTCCAGATATCATTTAACTCAACAGCAAAACAACGGTTGTGTCATGTTTTTAATTATATAAAATTAAGATAAGGGCAAGTGTAGTGATGGTGATGATTGTAGTAAAAAACGTAATATAAAAAGTACTTAAATTACATTTAATGCATTGCTTTTCCAGTTTCTCTAATAGGTTATTAGTAACTTTTTACTGCGTTTTGTATTTCGCTCAATAAATTATTGTTAAATCTTCCTAGTTAGGGAAAAGGGTGATAGTAATTTAAGTTCAATTTTTTTAACTTCTGCTGCTGCTGATTGATGGGCAGTTACTGATTATAATCATATTGAAATGAATGACATTCTATAAATGGGAATGAAGCTGGAAGAATGATAATGGAAAACAGCGAGGGTGAGGCAGAGATATGAGCAGAGAGGCTGTGATTATATTTGTTGTGTCCTGTAAGTTTAAAGCAAATAACTAATGTTAGCAGCAGACAGTGTGTGTGTGTGTGTGTGTGTGTGTGTGTGTGTTCAGCTCAATAAATAGAAACAGTGTCAGATTAGATCTGCTGCCGTGTGAAAGCTGGACACTCTATTAGCAGACACACAGCTATTGTTTGGTCGTTTGTTTCAGTCTGATCCACTCCCACTGTGAGCTCCCGTATGGGCCTAACACACACACACACACACACACACACACACACACACACACACACACACACGAACACTCACACACACCACACAATCTCTTTATATCTATCTCTGTCTTCTTTTCTTGTTCTGTTACTGTCTCTAACCACACACACACGTAACACACACACACGTAACACACACACACACACACACACACACACACACACACAGTGATAAATGGTTCAGTCGTGATCTTGGCCTGCATTGTTGATGAGGGTCATGCTGCCATGGTTACCGAAGCAGTGTCCGACTCCCCCCGCCCTGTGTGTGTCTGTCTGTCTGTCTGTTTGATTGTCTGTGTGTCTCTGTATTTACAGTCCTTACATTGTGGTTACTTGCCTCTTCTCTTTTTGTTTGATTTGACATTGATTTGATTTGTTTCTGTGTTTTAATTTGTGTTTGTCAGTCCTTCTGTGTGTTTAGGGGTTTTCTGTAGTAGTGTTTTTACACTGTAGTATTGCTACTTCTATCTTAAACTAAGATCTGAATACTTCTTCCACCACTGGAGTGATAGTGGTGTCATTCATTCATTGTCTTATTTATCTGTAAAATCAACATTTGAAGCAGAAAATCACATGTTTGTCTCTGGAGCTTTAAACATCTGTACAACATCAGGCACTCGCTATCCTGACACCCACGATTTTGAAAGTGAAAAATTTAAAGAGAAACTATTAACTAACTAACCAACTAAATACCTACTGACAAAAGTTGGAGAAACAGAACCACAGCATTTGGAGAGTATAAATATTCTACCAAGATCTACCAAGTGCCATCGCTACGAAGTAGCAGGAATGAACAATTTCCTTGTCATACCATTGAAATGACCCATCTTTATATTTACCAACATATTACCACATATAGATTAAGCATTTAGTAGTTCTCAGTTATGTTCCAAAGAAAAACTGTTTTTGTTGCATAACTAATATTGTGCTTAATCATCTTTTCATTAAATCAGGCAATAAAAGGTAATCACAAATTCACAAACCTAAATTTTAAAGAATGACAGGATTCAAAAAATAACCAAGAACTGAAAAAACAGAGCTGGTAGTGATATTACAACGTACCCTAGAGATATAATTATAAAACCACAATATGCAAATTATCTTTGAGCAAAGGTGCCTTTGATTATAACACCAACTGTCAACTTCAAGACCCGGAAAGCGCCAAGACTTACACACACACACACACACACACACACACACACACACACACACACACACACACACACACACACACACACACACACACACACACACACACACACACACACACACACACAAAATCCCTCCCTCTTATCTTCACCCATGTCTCTCTTTTCTTTCTCTCAGACCATACCAGTGTGGCCACTGCTCCCAGTCCTTCTCCCAGCCATCAGATTTGAGGAACCACGTGGTGACGCACTCGAGTGACCGACCCTTCAAATGTGGCTACTGCGGCCGCGCGTTTGCTGGTGCCACAACGCTCAACAACCACATCCGCACGCACACCGGGGAGAAGCCGTTCAAGTAAGTAACAGTGAGTACCCCCCACCCATCCAACCCACCAAACCCTCTGCTCCTTCCCGGCTCCAGCTGGGCTAACCAGTTTCACTTAAATATTACACCCAGCTAACAACTACTGACATCCTCCTAACCACCTATTGACATCCTCATTACTGCTTCCTGACACCCTAGTGATCACCTGCTGGCATCCTAGCTTCTTGGAATGTCACTTTTCCTCAAAAAAACTAAAACATGTTTTAATTAAAAAAACACGTAATTTGTTTTGATGGATTTGAATACAACCAGCACACCCTCACTTTAAACTATGTTGTAGAACTGACTCATTTAGGTAAGAGTTAACACCCCAAGACTATTTCAAGGTCTGTCTGTATTCAGAGTTGTTCTTAATTAAAATGTATCAGTCAGTCTAGATTTTCCCCCCAGCAAGCTAAAATCAAAGAAAAAATTAATTTACCTCACACTTTAGTAGAGTCTCTTATATATAAGGGACAAGGGTAATGTTTTATACTTCCTGTGAATATAATCTAATCAATATGATTTCCATATATGTATTTTGTATATACTCTTGTGTTAACATCTTATTTTCAAAAGCGGATATAGTCATATCCTGGGCTGTTTCCATGCATGTACCATAAAGGTCCGAATACGGGTACACTCCAGCTCTAGCAGGAGCTGGTTTGACAGAGACGCAAGAAATATGAGAGATAGCTAGCTTGACCGCAGTCGTTTACTCGGTCAGATCCTGTGCTTGTCTGGTCCTTCCAGAGGCAGGGTCAGATGTTTCTGCATCGCCTTGGCCACCAAATTGATGGTGATAATCTCTTTCAAAGAACTTAAATATTTTAGACTTTTTTTCGTCCGACAATGTTCAGTTCTCGGATTTTTATCTTCCCGCTACAACTGTGCTTGCAATGCTTGCATGCTACAACTGAAGTGAATAATGTCCCATCTTTAGACCAAAACTAGTTCAATTTTTCTAGACATTTTGGTTCCGCAATGCAGAAAAGGTGAGGGTAGGGGTATCATTTTGTCTTCCTGGGGCCCCTAAAAAGTCTAAACCTTGTTTCGTCATGATCCCTCAGTGGACATGTCACTATTTTGTTACATCTGCTGTCATGTCTTCTGTGACCTTTGACCTTTGATGTCCCATTTGAATGACTTCCTGTGATGTTGGCCATCAAGGACTATCTCCCCTTGTTCTTGTGTTTTGCTCATTGTGAATCGCTGTGAATCAGAACATAAGTGAAAATGCACTTAACGTTCAGAGTAAATACAGAAGAAGCTCGATCACAGCAGTTGGCCGTCTGGTAATGAATCTCTACACACTGAGACTGCTCATTTCCATTTTTTTTTAACTCAGTGGAGACTAATATAATTAGAGGGCAGTCCACACTGCAATTAGGAGTTTCTGAATCTGCTGTTGTCACACTGTCATTTTGTCAGGGGGTGGAGGACAATAAAGATTCCCCCTGTGGACTGAGAGGTCATCATTCAGGGAGAGGGCAGGAGGGCGACAGAGGGGAAAGAGTAAGAGGTATAAAAAAAAAGTGAAGAACGCTAAATAAGGGGTTTGAGTTGTGGGAAATCTAAAGGATAGGTATCACGGGAAAGAAGGGGGAAACAAATGAATGTCCTAATAAGCAATCAGAGATATCCAAACTTGTCATTGATGTGGAGAGCGAAAGGGCGAAAAGAAAGAGTGCGAAAACGAGAGGGAGAAAGAGCTTAGAGGAACAAGAGATCACGGTGTAAAAAGTGAAACGACAAGCAGCGGCGAAAAATCCGGTTAAAGCAAATCAGCGTTCTTAATAAGCAATCGGAGGAAACCCCCGAACCTTTTCATCAGCACTTCAGAGTCTCGGTGGAGGCAGAGCGGGACAAAGACAATCATGGACGGGCGTCAGAAATCTTTAGCAGATCGATGGCCTCTGGGACTTATCTCCTTTCGGACGGTGCTGCAAATAGATTAAAGCTGCCACTGTCACTTTGTCAGAAGGAAAATGCTCAACTTTATTTTCCCCGTTGAGGAGACAGAGGCAGGGATTCTGTGTGGTCGGCAGCTTTTCAGCAGTCCTACTCGCTGGACTGTGGAGCCTGTCAAACAGCTGCTGCTGTTCTATTGTTCCACTGTATTCTACTCAGTTCCAACTTTAAGTATCCTCCTGAGGACTAAAGGAAGCAAAAGTAAGACATGTAATGAGATGCTCTTGGTTTGTTTTTTGCTTTCTTTTCTTTTCTTTGGTTTAGGTCAGGGTTTTGTTGTGACCTTTCATGCTCTGTCCAGCTATATTTTAAGTCTGGTAGTCAGTAAGAGATCTCATTTTGTTCAAAACTTAATTTAACATTATTTTCCATCAGAGTACAGTATCCCAAATGTTCCCTGGCTGATCTCAGTTCACGGTTGAGTTCCTAAACATCAACCCTGAGCTGCGACACATTTGCCAACTTCTTGGCAAACTGCTGTACGTTTTATCACTGTGTTCTCATGAAGCTTCATTCACATGTTTTTAGCAGCGTACTACAAATCAAGAACGGCTTTGATTTTTATCACTATATTATCAAGAAAACTCTTTGTTTGTGTGTTTTTTCATGATTGAGTTTTCTTTAAACTGCTGACTGGATGCTCCAACAGTAAATTTAAGCAATGCTATTAATGGAGACATCTTGTAATTGTCTCTTTACCTGTTTCTTGTCCCATTGGACCTATCAATCTGTAACTTAAAACAATTTGTACTTGTTTACGTCCCATTCTGTCCCATTCTGTCCCATTCTGTCCCATTTCATAAAATGGATTTAGATAAGAGGTGAGCTGAAGCTTCACTGATCCTTTAGGGGAAAGTGATTAAAGCTGCCTCTGTCATTTTGTCAGGACAAAACTGCTCAACGTTATTTTTCCCTGGTGAGAAAAGAAGAAGGAGGCAACGGTAACAGGCAGCTGGTCGATAGCCAGCGGACTGCAGCTGCCTTGTTTTCAGCAACGCTCTTTGTTCTGCAGGAGAACTGTCTTTGTGCCTGTACTGGTGGATAAGTCGCTGTGACAGAGGAGCTTCAGAGGAGCTTTGATGTCGGTAGTTGTTGTGGTTTTGTACATTTACAGACGAATTAGAGCAGGAACGTCCACCCTGAGGGCAGAGCAGTTCAGTTTGGTCAGGGTTCTGCTTTGTCTGTCCTGCACTGTAAGAAAATTTCGAAAATGAGAAATGGAAGATCCATCTGCTAAAAGTCTTCTTCCTAAATACTGCTGTCTGTAGTCTGTAGGATGCCTCACGCAAAGGTTCAAATACACTGACTAAAAAACTGCAATACCTTTCTGTCATGTAAAAAATACTCATCTTTTTGATCAGAAGCATTCATGCAAGGTTGTAACATTCACTAAAAACACCCCCACTCCCCTGGCCCCGCGCCCCACCGCCAAATGTTTTGCGAACGAAACGGAACACTTGCTGCAACACAATGTATTTATTCACCTCTATTCACACACAATGAGGCATATCTTCAGTTGTGATTGAACTGTACTTTTTGAGGAACTATAGGGCACATCTATAACAGGTCTACAACGTGACTTTTACCAGAAATTCTTCATAGGGAAACCAAAACCCAAATGACTACGTTTAAAGACATTTTCAATTTATAGTATATTACTGTTGGGCAGGGCTAGATTAGGTGTGTATTTTAAACTTCACTGTAGCTCATCCTGGTTTCCAACTTTGCCCCAGGTGTATCTGTTAAAACACAGACGGAGACAACTTCTCTCTTTTGATGCCATCAAGCAACAGTATAAACAGGGTTGTGTGTGTGGTTCTGCGAAGAAAAAAATAATATTGTAAAGGCTACCATACACAATGCATAGGAATTGTATAGTAAATAACAATAAACCCACTATTAATTAAATTATCTTAATGCAGTGTAACTACCTCAGCCTGTAAATAAGGCACCTAAAATACAAACGTGAATCATGAATCAAAAGCCACGTAAAATTTATTTTGGTAAAGAATACAAACAATGAAAATCACAAGTTAACCAAATTTAAATTTGCAAGAACTATACACTAATACAATAACAGGTTAAATGAACTGACAACATAAGTTATACGACTTACAGTTCTCATGGACGCACACAAATGATCTCAACAGGCTAGTTATCCTCCAGACAACAGCAGTCTACTTTTTCTTTCTCTCCCTTTTCCGTGGAGTGGCGCGCGTGCATGCTTTCGGTTTTACAATCACGCTTATAGACAACCTTTTGTACAATTACACTGTCTCACTTACCATTGTAATGTTTCCAGATGTTTGATATCAGGACAATGAGCTGACAGAACTGACAAGTTGAACGTCGTCCAATTAGCACGACCCACCGCTGTGATGTTTTTGGTGGAGCTGTTCGTTTCATAGTCGACTCAGAAGAAAGCGAACGTTTTGACAATGAACAGCAGTTTGTGGAGTTAAACTGGACGGGCCCAATAACCTCTGAGTAGTTCTACTTGTTGTTAAATTGCAATGTGAGCGGCAGCCAATGCATTATGTTGGCAGAATATTTTAAAAGGCAACCGTGACTACATCGTGCCCTGTTTCTGATGCCGTGGTGGCAGAAATCTTGCCATGGTGGGCCGCCAATACAAAATCAACATAGAGGACACACTGCATCTAGTTTGTGTACTGAATATGTTTGGGTTCATTAGAATGGCTTAAAAGGCCCCAAATACAAAAAATGTGTCTCTGCTACCTTATCTAATGAACACCGTCCTCCCTCCCTCGCTCCCCCTCCTCCTATCTGTCTAACGGCATATTAGTCTTGTTTCAGGGCTGCTAAGTCCAATACCTCAATACAGCTTTCTCTTTGAAGCCCCCACCCCCACACACACACATTTATATACATTTAACTGCCCCATAATCTCCCTCCAGGTCTGACTAAAAGCTCCCTCTCTCTTCTCTTTCTATTGAAAGTGACAGTGACGCTGCTTTATCAGGCCTGGACATGTCTGTTCTCTCTCTCTGTGTGTGTGTTTGTGTGTGTGTGTGTTTGTGTGTGTGTGTGTATGTGTGTGTGTGTGTGTGTGAGAGAGAGAGAGAGATGGGAATACCCTCCCCAGCCCACTAGATAGATTATCGACAGGTTGACCGTGTGCGTGTGTAATTTGTCACTCAGGTTGTGAAGATCAGGGCAACAATTACAGCGTGCTGCTCTGCCTCACACACACTTTATACTGTGACTGGATATTTAAGTTAACAGGGAAGTGTGTGTGTGTGGGTGTGTGGGTGTGTGTGTGTGTGTGTGTTTGTGCGTGCGTACGTGCGTGCTCATATGTGTTGACAGATGGGAAGTTTGTGTCTGTGTGTTACTGCTGTTTAATGTCTCTGTCTTCAAAATTGTTGTATTTTTCAGACCTTTTCTACATGCTTAAACTAATCTATCTATCTTTTTGTGTTTCTCTTTCTGTATGTATGTGTGTGTGTGTGTGTGTGTGTATGTGTGTGTCAGGTGTGAGCGTTGTGACCGCAGCTTCACACAGGCCACTCAGCTCAGCCGCCACCAGCGACTTCCCAACGAGTGTAAACCGGTGAATGAGAGCAGCGAGTCCATTGAGGTGGATTAACCCCCCCCCCCCCACCGACTGTGTCCCGACTGAGACCACATCCACATTAAGTCAGCTAAATATGGAAAAGCTTATTTTTCTTTTTGATTTGGCTCTCCGTTCACACAAAGCCTGGGCTTTTCTCACCTGAAAGTTACAACTCAGACCTCCATTTTGCCGTCACTGTCCCAGAAAGAGTTCAACAGGAAGACACTGTCTTCACCAGGCTGACTGACATAAGAAATTAAACCAACATAAATAGTTATACAGTAGGCCCGAGGCAAGTATATAGGAATAAAATCTGCATTGTTTTTATGCATCGATTCATTGATTTTATTTCCCGGCCCAATATAACATAGTGAAACCAGAAAGCTCACAGTGAAACTAGAGGCCTTGATCAATATCTATAGTTAATGAGTTCCCAACATATAGACAGTGGGGGGTTTGTGGGATCTAAACAGCTGTATGTGGAGATTCACTTCACTGAGCGGTAACCAGTGCTAGAATGTATATAAGTATATTTTCTCTAGTACTTTACTTAAGAACACATTCAAGGTACTTGACTTGATACTTGTATTTTACTTGAGTATTTCCATTTTCTGCTACTTCATTCTTATACTTCCCTACATGTCAGAGATAAATATTGTACTTGTACTTCACTATTTTTGTCTCACAGTTTTAGATTATTTTCAGATGACAGTTTTCCACCCCCTTCCTGTCCAGTGAAAACCACGTATCTCCACAAATGTGTTAATGTTGAATGTTTGTGATGAACTAAAGGATGAAGTGTTCCTTTATGGGTTGAGAAAATTCTCCTAGTTCCTAAGCTAAATAAAGTCTATAAAAGCCTCTTGGATCAGCTGGAAAATGCATCGTCACAAAGCTGAAAACAGGGCTGATTTTCTGAAACCATGGAAACTTAAAACTTTTTAGAGATACGTGGTTCTCACAGGACGGAGACGCTACAAATATAAGATAATCTAATAGAATATGATGCATAGCTGTAAATAAACTTCCCAACAGTATATGAAGGGGTTAAAATGAGCACAAACAAACATTTACAGCAGTAAAATGCAACATAGACATAAATGCAGCAGGAATATTAATCCAGAAACATCAGATTTATTAGGAACACACTAACAGCAGAATACTTTGCACAATACATAGTTTTATTTTAAGTACTTTAAGTATTTTAACTACGTTTGGTGATATATACTTTTAAATCAGTAAGGGTTGATGCAAGAATTTGACTTGTAGAGTATTTTCATTGTGGTATTCTCTATTTTATACTTGTTTGGTTGACAGTACAAACAAAAAATGTGTAAATGCAAACAACTAAATTATAAAATGGTCTGTATTGAAACTTATTATTGAAACATTTTCTGTTGTCCTGGCGTTTCAGTGTGGACGGAGATCTTTAGGGAAACAAAAATGGACGTTGTTCATTGAGAGCGTTTTCAGATTTAGCTGTCTTGTTGGGATCACATCCTGTTGGAGGGAACCCTGATTCAACCAAACCAAAGATCCTTTCTGTCATCCAGCAGAGAAGAAGAACTTTTAGACAAAGCAGTCGGACTAACGAACTTTACGTTTTTGGACGAGGATATTTATTGGAGACTTTTTGGGAATCCTGTCAGGTTTCCCACCAAAGAAAACTCTTTCTTGAAACCGGGACAAAAAAAAGAAATACCAAAAAATTCAGACGGATTGTCTGTAGCTTTACTTCTCGGTTTTTTCTTTTCTTTTTTGCAACAGCGATGCCAAAGGAGGCCGTGACCAAAGCAAACTGACTGACAAATGCACAATGAGCAACAACACAAACGTTCGAGGACGTTCTTCATCACAAAATGAACAAAATAAAATGACATGGAGTATGTATTGTAAAAAAATTATAATAATAAAAATACCAAAAGAAAAAAGGACAAAACATACATAAATTATATTTATCTTCTTGGTCATATCATGCTTCAGGCACTTTTGTTTGAAAATGTTGATTATTTAACTTTTGATGTTGGCAATGTAAAGATAGCAGAGAAATGAGGGAAATACTGAAGAGATAATGGACGTAATTTCTTATAGAAATAATCCCACAGTTTATAAGGAAATGTGTTGAATATGAAGTTGACACAGCATGTGTTTTAAAATGTATTTGGGCCAATGTTAGTTTTTTCTCATCTTCTTTTTTTTTTTTTTCAGATGAGTATTAAGAGGACATCTGATTTTCTGAGGTATCAAATCCAAAAAGGGAAAATATTTCTAGTCTGAAAAATACTTTGTCATCTCTCCTAATATTGGTTTGTCTCATAGAGTGTATTTGCTACACAATGCAAGTGTAAATCCATTCACAAGCAATCTCAGACGTGTAAATAGACCTTGTGTCATTACGATACACTTTGTATGAAAATAAGTGAGGGTAAAAGCACAGTTATTACATGAATTCCAAACTGTTTTTTTTGTGCCTAATAGTTACAAAAGCTTTAATTATGATAATAATCTGTAACTTCTCTTCCCAAAGACCAACAACGTGTTGAACCTCGTGGATGTAAATCTACAGTCCAAACCAAAAACTCAAAGAGATGTTACACTGCAGGGGAAACACGTTTTACTTCAATTACAGGAACGTCTTTAAGAGTTCATGAGCAGCTTTAATCATTGACAAGGAGTCAGGAGCAATCTTTTATTTATGTATTTATTGCAACTGCAACCTGCAGACTTGGGAAATCTCTAAAGACTTTAAAGAGCCGTGCTGAACAGGAGCACCACAATTCAGGCCGATTGCAGCTAAATGTCAGCAAACCAGTTCTTGATGTGAGCTA
Source organism: Etheostoma cragini (assembly GCF_013103735.1). NCBI lineage: Eukaryota > Metazoa > Chordata > Actinopteri > Perciformes > Percidae > Etheostoma > Etheostoma cragini. Next base: position 27,666,849 of record NC_048411.1, on the reverse strand, counting down.
AGTCAAACAAGTAATAAATCTGGCTAATATGTGGCTGCTGGATTTGTATTAGGGGTGCTGAGATTTAGCTGCAGTCTGCCGCTTTTAGCCCATATTTGGAGGGTAGTCTTTGGTCTTTAGAGTAAGCCCGGTCAGTACCAGGGTTTCGACTGTATGGTACAGCACTGCTTGACTCAACTTACTTTTCTGGTACCGATACCCTTGTTGTTTCCACGGCAGATAGTACCCTCTCGGTGTAGGCGGTATTGTCAGCTGTTTGAGCCACATGAAACTGCAGTGGGATTATCTTTCTATTTGCCACGCACTGAATCCTTTCATGGGAAACGTTGTGTACAGCGTAGTGCACAGCATAGTTTTGTGGGCTACCATGTCATAAATTAAACAATTGCAGTTGCTATTGACGGCATTGTGGCTATTTAAATATAACGGTGCTTGTGTAGGAGGCACCCCGTTGCGTCAGTGATTTTTCTCTCAACAGACCAATCAGTGGTCTGCAGAGTTTAAACTCCACCCTACAGTATCTGCTCAGCTCGCATGGAACCTCAACTAAGGTGAAACCAAAATAATTACCAGGTAATATTAAGAAATTTTACTAAAGGAATACCAAAAAAAAGAGTGATTTGAGTTAAACTGTACCATGCAATAGAAAAGCAGCTTTTGTCTGCTCTCCCTGTGTTGATCTACTTTTATGATTGGGTGTTTGCAAAGCCTTCAGCCTTTTGAGTTGTTATTAAAAGTAAAGACTGTTCTGCACCCGAGTGAGACATCTCTTTATTCAGAATGCAGATTGATCCAATGCTGTATATATAGAAAAATGCAAACTATGGGATTTTTATATGATGGATCAATGGGACTGAGGGGAAATAAATTTGACTAAAACGCAAATGTGAATACGAACCAGAGGTCTGAGCAGATCCACTTTCTGTCCAGATCCCGGGATCCAGAGGATTGCCTTCAAGAACAACTGAAGAGGGACAAAAAGTCCTTCAGCTGCCATTTATTTCAAACAAAAACACCCTACATTACCGGCCAAAAACACCTGATGAAATGTTTTGATATTCCTACAAACTAGAGTGGCGTTTGTTAAAAGAAAATGTTTAATAATGTAATACTTATCTTTAGTTTTCTCTGTACTGTAGAAAGTAGATTGAAGGAATTTGGGTTTAAAACTTATCATTTTAACTCCAATCCTCCATCCAAATAAATCTGTTAACTGTAATCTATACTATAAAAATGACAAATTAAATCCCCAAACCCAACTTCAATGTCACATATTAATAAGAAATGGTGAAACGACATTAATAGATGAAATCAACCTCTCGGATCAGCTGAATGCAAACTGAATCTTGCTCTGACCTTCTGATGATGATTAGCATTTCTTCTGTAATATGACCAACAGAAGTCATGCCTAAAAGAAACACTCATGAATCCATTTTGACACAATCCTGTTTGCATGATTTCTCTGACTCCTTCCCACCCCCTCCTGTTTTTTTTTTTAAATGAATGACAAAATGAAATCAAAAACCCAAATGACATTGTTCCATAGGAAATAAAGCTGAAATACAGTTTTGATGCTTATCAATAATTCTCTCTGAGGTTTTATTTTTCTTTATCCAAAACACTTTCCAGATGATATGGTAAGAACCACTGATGATCATTTTGATGTTTGCAAAGAAAAACAACCTTCAATAATTTGATTTAAAAAATGATGAAGGATTTTCACCAGTTAAATTGAAAGCATTGAGAAAAAGTCCACCTTTCAATAAAAAAACACAGCTGGTTATTAACTCATACTGTACATTATGTAACATTTCATCTGGTGATAGGGTAAGGTGCTTAGAGAAACCTGTGACTTCAGATAAACAACATTTTACACATAAAATGTCAAGGCAGGCATTATTCTGTTCTAAACCTAATTCAATAAAAAATTACTCAATTGTGATTGGAGCATTTAGAAAAGGGGTGTGGCTTCAATTCACCTGAGATTTTCACTCAAATGTCTTTCGAGCTCAGCCAGTAGCTTTTCATAAACTGCCACACTGCAAGTTTAGTGGCCGATCAACAGCTGCCTCTACTTACTGCTAATAATCTGTAACACACACACACATACATAGAAACACACATACACACAGATACACACAGCCCCGCCTTGACCTCAGCTCCGTCAGTCTGCAAACACAAACTGGACTCTCCACTTTGCAGTTGATTTCAGAGATTATTCCTGCGAGGATTCGACAAATTCCCCAAAACAAACACAGTCAGAGCTTTCAAACATCAATCACAGGTCTTTTTTTACCGTGGGAACCGGATCCAAATCCTGAGTCCAAACAAATGATCACACAACCAAAAGGTTCACGTCTTGTTCTTTTCTTCGTTTTTTTTGTTTTTGTCAGACAAACACAAACGTGAATGAATCCAGATTAGATTACATGTAATGAGATTATGGACGCGGTAGTTTTAATTAGAAACAGTTATTGTGAAGGAGAAGAAAAACACACTTCTGACTGAGGAACAAGACTCAAGAGAAAAGCAATGTTTTTAACTGTTATGAGAAAAGTCATAACAGTGCAAGAAGAAGGGAAACCCCACGATTGGCTGATTCATAACCTCCACCTAAAACAATGTCAAACATGTTCACAGATTATGTGACTAAGAAACACTTCAACCAGGTTGAAGCAGTAAAACAAAAACAAATTTGGATAACAGGACTGAGATCTGACAGCTGGGATGTTGAACGTAATCAGATTTTAAACAATGGAACTACAGAAGGTTTCTGGGAACCACTAACAAAAATTACATTTTAGGAAAACCTTTTACTGTTTAAAAATGAAGGCTACTCATTATAGGATGAGTTTTAAATGTTGAAATAATGAACTTTTTAACAATTTGCAGAATGATGCTTTCAGTTTTCAGATTTCAATTAAAAGATGACCTTCTTCTCTACACTCAGTTCTGTAAAAACACGCAGAATTCATTGAAGTCGACTTTGTTGATTAAAGATTCGGTAAGACTTTAGTCTAGTTAAGAGTGACATGACGGGCGCCCGGATAGCACAGTTGGCGGAGTGGGCGCCCGTAAATAGAGGTTTACTCCTCGCGCAGCAGGCCCAGGTTCGACTCTGATCTGCGTCCCTTCCCCTTTTTCTCTCTCCTTTCATTTCTTCAACTGTCCTGTCAATAAAGGCCTAAAAATGCCTCAAAAGATAATCTTTTAAAAGAGACACTGTGTTTTATTCACACTTTGTGCCCGAAAAATACAGATAAATAGAAAGTATAATAAATAATAAAGAGGTATGTAAAACTAAAATAAGAATAGAATAAAAATACCAACTTTACAACAACATTGGTCGATTTAGAATTACTATAAAAGGTAAAGTGAGTCCATGTTGGATCTAAAAAGTAACATCAGCTGTTAAAAGGAAAAAAAACAAATAAAGTTTTCCTTACTGAAATACTTGCAGGGATGAAGGGAAAGTAGAAATTCTTCCAAAATGGGAATACTAAAGTAAAGAATGAAAACGTCTTCCTCTCTGACTGCTGGGAGGTCTGATTGTTTTTATCAACTGTGACAGTTAAAAGAAGAAATAAAGAAAAACCGATAACACGGCATCAACAATAAGAGCGTAAGTCAGGCATCAGTTAAGTGCGCTGGTTCTACCACTATTCGTTTGTGCGTGTGTGTGTATGTGTGTGTGCGTGCGTGTGTGTGTGTGTTTAATGGTTGTAATGGTTTGCTTTTGGGTGGAATTTCCTGTCAGGAGGGAAAATATTAAGCAGACGAGAGGTCACACTTTCAAAACCAATTAGACATGAAACTGTGGAGGTTTTTTTTCCCTTTAAATTGGAAACATGTTGGAAGGTTTCACTGTGAGAAAATCTGTCTGCTGTTAATTTGACCGCGGGTAAAAATGTTCTTGTGTGTGTGTGAGATGTCCTGTTTTTGACGTATGTCCCCATGTTGATAGACCTGATTATTAACGCAATGTGTTTGTTAATATGTAGCTTAATGGGTTTTGTTTTTGTATCATCTTCTGCTTTTTTGTTGTCATATTCCAGGTGAGCACATCTGTTTAGATATCAGTGTGAACGCTGAAGACGAGAAGATGTCGGCGGGACACTCCATCAAAACAATGACCAAAGATGGAGTTTGATGACGTTGGAAAGTAGCGTGGGCTCATGGGAGTTTTTACCACCATTGGCGTCATTGCAGTCAGATTGTCCCCTTTAGGAGTCCTTCAGTGTTCCTTGTTCAGGAAGCTTCAACCTGGAGAGAGGTCTCCTTCTCAGAGGTCACGGCGGACTAAAACCGCTGACAACGGTTACAAATACTTCATTCTCCAATGCTGTTCTGCTCATCAGCTGAGCAGACGCGAGGTGAGCTTTTTCAGCTTGTTTGTCTGAAAACAAGATATCCGATGACTGAAATCCTTCATCCGGTTAAAATATAGAGTTAAAACCCCACCAAGGTCTAAAATGTGTATTGTCAAAATGTGGCTTAAAGCTGGATAATGAGTCAATTTGAAACAGACATGCACAAAGTGGGTATGATGCCATCAGGCGACCAAATGCAACAAACCGTTACCTTGACTACAGTGACAGATTTGAGAGATTGAACATTGTTGGAAACATTTGGGATAATGTACACAACTCAACAAAACATATAACATAGGTCTGGTCATTTTTATACGTTTAAATGCAGAAAAGACAAATGTTATATCTTTAAAATTACAAATGTACCTGACACGCAGACACAAGCACACTTACATACAGTAATTGACAAATACACACACACATGTTTAATTACTGTAAACAAGCTACAGCCATAAAGTGTGTGTACAGTGTGTTGTAATGTCTGCAGTTCAACTACAACGTGAGTAAGAAGATCAAGTAATGTGATGAGAAGCTCCAGAACGGCGGCTCTCTGGACCTTCAGGTGAGATTGTTGAGCCAATTCACTTTGGTTTGTTTTAACCTTTTTTTTCTTATTAAATCACGACTCGGTGGATCTTTCCTGAGTATAACCGTGTGTGTGTCTGTGTCTGTGTGTGTGTGTCAGGTATCAGTCAAAATATGTTTCACACGATAAGGTATTAGAGGAGGATTTCTCTCCGAACAACACTTCTTTATTTTGCTTGTTCCTTCTCTTGTTATCTTCCTCTTCAGTCTGCTCCTCGTTCCAGTAGATGGATGAGTTGGGAACATCTGCTCACCGTCAGCAATGAGGGCCCACATGTCAACACACACACACACACACACACACACACACACATGTTGGCTGTCTGTGTGTGTGAATGTGTGTGTATCTCTTAACATGTTGTTTTACATATGATAACGTGTGATCTGTCAACCTCCGGCGGGTTCTGTTTTCACTTACAACTTCTTTTCAATGATTTATTATTTTGTTTTGTTGTATTTATTTTTCTTTATTTTGAATTAGAGCCCGACCAAAAAAGGATTTTTAAGGCCGATACCGACACAAATATTTGGTTATTTAAAAATCTGATATGCATATATATCAGCCAATATACAGTGTATTTTTAAAAAAAATCTAGAAAGAACTAGCAAAACATAAACAGATTTCATTAACATGAACTATTTGTAGTTGTTTATGGGTTCTCACTAAAATAATATGATAGTAATTAGTTTTATTGTCTCAACATATATTAGGAACATCAAAACATATTCAAGTTCTGATAAATAAAATGTATAAAAATAAAATTAAACTTAAAGAACAAAAACATAATTACAAAAAATAAATGTTGTAGAGCGCCCTGTGGTGGACAAACTATGCAACACCAACGCTCGTGACATGGTTTAAAGTCCGTTTTTATTTTTAAATATTAAAAAATGTATTTATATATATAGACATATATATAATTTTCTTTAATTGGCCGATAAAAATGCAGTTGCCTACCAGTTGGGTTCTTTTTTAAATTATGTTGCATTTCCTACAGACATTAAGCTGTTTGAGTGTGGAAATGTGCAGCTAGATAACAATTAATCAACCCAAAATCAATTGATCAGTTTTTAAATGAATAAGTCGTTGATCAGTGTTCTGACATGGAACACGTTTGAGACTTGACTTTTATCTCCAGTGGACTCAGTGAAGAAGGATTGTACGGATTCTAAGATGTCGGAGCATCTAGCACAGATCAGACAGCTCCAAAAAAGGAACGTTCATTCACTCAACTGTACTTGGGTAAGTAGCACTTTAAACTATGTGTACTGCACCTGAGTTTTCCCATGTTATGCTACTTATACTTTATCATTCTGCTAATTACAGGTTACACATTTTACACTCCAAATACAATAATACAATAAACAATAAAAATGCATGTTACAGTATGTAATAGAAATGTAAAAAACGAATAGTAAATTATGTCATTTTTACGAAACACTATACTATGACTTTTTTATGATATACTATACTATGACTTTTTATGATATTTTTTGACATACTATACTATGACTTTTTATGGTATTTTTTTACATACTATACCAACATTTTTTATGACATGCAACTTTTTATGGTATTTATTCAACACACAATGCTATGACTTTTTTCGACTTACTATACCATTACTTTTTTTAATCATGTTTCACAACATAATATACAATTACATTTTTAACATACTATACTATGACTTTTTATGACATGTTTGATGACATACAATACTATGACCTTTTTACAATTTTTTTTGACATACCATACAATGACTTTTTCCAACATACTATACTATGACTTTTTATGATATACTATACTCTGATTTTATGACATTTTTTGACATACTATACTATGACTTTTTTACATTTCTTTTCAACATACTATAACTTTTTATGACATACTATACTATAACTTTTTACGACATGCAAGTTTTATGGCATTTCTACATCACATCATACTATGGCTTTTTGGCATTTTTACACATACGATACTAGGAGTTGTTCTGACATTGTGATGTTTGGTTGTTTATCCAGGGAAAGGGTGCCCTCTAGTGGTGATTCCTAATGTTATGTAACGTTAATGTTGCATTAGCAGTCTTGCTATTACATGGTGAAGTAAACTGTCACCCATTTTTCTCTCTGGACTTGAGTAAAGTTTCAAAAGGATACACAAGCTTCATTCTTTGTTTTGGCGAAACTGTTAGCTATCTGCTGCGCTAATGTAGCAGGCTAGGCAACACACACACATAGAAACGGGGTCAGAACAGACGTACCATACTTTGACGCTTTATGACGTGCAACTTTAATGGTATTTTCTCGACAGAGTATACTATGACTTTTTGACATTTCATTTGACATACTATGCTATACCTTTACATTTCATACTCTAGTATAACTTTTTAGGAAACGCAACCTTTTTGCAATTTTTTTGACCCACTATAGTATAGCATTTGTTATGACCTTTTACGAAATACTATACTATGACTTTTTATGACATGCGACTTCTATGCCTTTTTTTCAACATATTCTACTATAACTTTTTTATGCCTTGTACAACGTACTATACTATTAGACATTAGACAATTGTTTTAACCTTCTAAACTATGATTTTTTTTATGACTTTTTATTGACATACTACACTATGTCTTGTTGTGACAGTTTTCTGACATACTATACTATGACTTTTTATAATTTTTTTTGACATACTATATTATGAGTTTTTACGATATTTATTTGACATACTATACTATAACTTTTTGATGACATACTATACTATGTCTTTTTATGACAGTTTTTTGACATACTATACAATGATTTTTTATGACATACTATACTATGACGTTTTTAATCATTTTTGACGACATACTATACTATGACTTTTTCTGATTTTTTTTTACATACAATACTATGACTTTTTCATGACATTTTTATGAGATACTATACTGTTACTTTTTTCAACATACTATACTATGACTTTTTCTGATTTTTTTGACATACAATACTATGACTTTTTCATGACATTTTT
>NC_048411.1:27603875-27658781 GCF_013103735.1 Etheostoma cragini | reverse complement strand
TATACTATTAGACATTAGACAATTTTTTTAACATACTAAACTATGTCTTCTTGTGACAGTTTTCTGACATACTATACTTTAACTTTTTTCAAAATATATACTATGACTTTTAAAATAATTTTTGACGACATACTATACTATGAATTCTTATATTTTTTTGATATACTATACTATGACTATTTTTGACATACTTTATTATGACTTTTTCTGATATTTTTTGACATACTATGCTATGACTTTTTTATAACATACTATTCTACAACTTTTTTGACTTTATTCACCATACTGTACTATGACTTTTTTACATTTTTTTTACATACTATAACTTCTTATGACATACTACACTATAACTTTTTATGACATGCAAGTTTTTATGACATTTCTTCAACAAACTTTTTATGACATGTTTGATGACACACTATACTGTGACCTTTAAAATTTTTTTTTGACATACTATACTATGACTTTTTGGACTTTATCTACATACTATACTATGATTTTGTTGACATACTATACTATGTCTTTTTGATGAGATTTTTTGACATACTATACTATGACTTTTTATGATTTTTTTTGACATACTATACAATGACTATATGACATGCAGCTTTTTATGGCATTTCTTCAACACACTATACTATGACTTTTTTGACTTTTTTCGACATACTATACTATGACTTTTTTTGATAAGTTAATAATAATTGAGTTAATAATTGAGTTTAAAAAAGTTTCCGTCCCCAGACATGTACAGTGAGGAAAATAAGTATTTGAACACCCTGCTATTTTGCAAGTTCTCCCACTTAGAAATCATGGAAGGGGTCAGAAATTGTCATCCTAGGTTCATGTCCACTGTGAGAGACATCATCTAAAAATTAAAAATCCAGAAATCACAATGTATGATTCTTTTACTATTTATTTGTATGATACAGCTGCAAATAAGTATTTGAACACCTGAGATGTTAATATTTGGTACAGTAGCCTTTGTTTGCAATTCCAGAGGTCAAACGTTTCCTGTAGTTTTTCACCAGGTTTGCACTCACTGCAGAAGGGATTTTGGCCCACTCGTCCACACAGATCTTCTCTTGATCAGTCAGGTTTCTGGGCTGTTGCTGAGAAACACTGCGTTTGAGCTCCCTCCAAAGATTCTCTCTTGGGTTTAGGTTAGGAGACTGGCTAGGCCACGCCAGAACCTTGATATGCTTCTCACAGAGCCACTCCTTCGTTATCCTGGCTGTGTGCTTCGGGTCATTGTCATGTTGGAAGACCCAGCCTCGACCCATCTTCAATGCTCTAACTGAGGGAAGGAGGTTGTTCCCCAAAATGTCGTTATACATGGCCCCGGTCATCCTCTCCTTAATACAGTGCAGTCGCCCTGTCCCATGTGCAGAAAAACACCCCCATGATGCTACCACCCCCATGCTTCACAGTAGGGATGGTGTTCTAGAGATGGGACTCATCCTTCTTCTTCCTCCAAACACGGTTAGTGGAATTATGACCAACATATTCTATTTTGGTCTCATCTGACCACATGACTTCCTCCCATGACTCCTCTGGATCATCTAAATGGTCATTGGCAAACTTAAGACGGGCCTTGACATGTGCTGGTGACTTTTTATGACATTTCTATAACATACTATACTATGACTTTTTTATGAAAAGCGACTTTTCATGGCATTTTTATGACTTTTCTACATTTCATTTCGACATAGTATAACTTCTTATGACATCCAACTTTTTATGGCATTTCCTCAACACACTATACTGACTTTTTTCAACATTCTATACTATGACTTTTTTTTTATATACTATGCTATAACTTTCTATTACATGCAACTTCATTTGACATACTATACTGTGACTTTTTATGACATACCGTACAATTACTTTGATATACTATGACATCTTTATGACAAAAATAAAAAATGATTGTATAGTGTCATAAAAAAATCAATTACTGATTTAAATTCCTCTGTTAAAAGTGAACTAAAAGTACTAAAATAAATGATCAAACACTCCATCTCGGCACTGTTAAATCAATGTTTTATTTTCATGCACTTCATATTTGAACATCTACTTGGAATATAGTAAATCAAAATGCATCATTATTTACAAAGCGTTTGAACCATAGAAAAAATTACAATAAAAGATTACAATATAATTTATAACGATCTTTATTTAACAGTGTAAACATCGCTCCAGTGGCTCTCTGCTATTTATTAAAACAGAATTATATTAAAAGTCTTTATTAGAAAATAACAAAAACACACATTTACACAGCAGGTGTTATCCCAAAATAATTTATTGCAAACACAGAAGTGACAGTCATTTCTGTTCTGATGATAAAAAAATAAATTAATGTTTCACAGCTTCTGCAGGTCAGAGGAGTGTTAGTTTCTGAGGCTGCAGCGCCACCTGCTGTCACATAAAAACAACAAACATCAACACTTTACAGACTGAACACAAACTTATCATTCTCTAATAACTTAACACATATTTCAGGTTCAATAATGCTTCAGATTTGAACCCTCTGATGCTCAAACATTGCTACTTAAAAGGAACAGACCGCTGGTTTTTCATGTATTACTCCATTAACTACTTATCATGTAAATATATTTAACTAATTCAGTAATCAGAATGAACTGAAAGAAATTAAAAGCTAAATACTGTTAAGATTTGTTTAGGAAATGTGGAATAATTTGCCAATTAATTTCTGAGTGATCAATTGTTACGTTTCTAAAGTGCCCATCACAACAAGATGACGTCAAAATTGTTAATTGATAAATCATTAACAATTCACAAATAAATCTACTAATCCCTTCAGCTCCAGTTAACATTGAGAAAAGGTTCATGAAGGTTCCAAAACGTCTGAATGTCCTTGAATGCATCAGCAGCTCGCTGAAAACCTAAAACTGAATGAAACTGTTTTCTGCTTGAAGAAAGCAGAATATCTAAAAGACTATAAATATAATATTGTTGAATATAATTGTAGTCTTAATGGTTTAGACATGCAAAACTAGTGGAATGATCCTTTAAAGGACACAATCACATTTTGTTCAAGTCCATCTTAATACTCAAAGTCATAATTACACAGATTTGTTTTTGTTGTAATCATTTGGACTCTAAGATGGACTCCAAGGAATGATTACAGACACTCATTAACACTCAGACCCGTCTGGTTAAAGTAACACGTTAACACACACACAGTTTGTGTGAATGCAGCAGGAGCGGATGGTTAACCTGTAGTCTCAGATGCAACTCTGTCTCTTGATTGGCTGTCAGAGATTTCCTCTGTCCCTCATGGCGTCCTGTATCTGTCTGTTGAGCTCGGCGATGATTCTGTCTTCGTGCGTGTAGACGCCGGTCCTCAGCAGAGTGTCCCTCTCCTCCAACAGGCGGCTCAGATGTTCGTCAGCGCACCCATTAACACTCTGAGTGAGGGCGGGGCCAGACGGGGACGAGGCGGGGCCTAACCTGTCCTCCTGCTGCTTTAATCTGTCAAAGAAAAAAATCAAACACTTGTCTTCATTAGATATGTTAGATAATAACCACAGAGTGCACTATGTAGTGCACATGGATACATTTACATACAATATAAACTAGTTAAAAACTTCCCTGTTAAAATTCATGCCAAAGAACTTGAGACCTGAAGGATTTGTCTCCACATGAAAATGCATTTATAAAAACGAGATGATCTGACCTGTTGAGTTCGTTCCTGATGTCTTCCAGCTCCTGTCTGTCCTGGTGGACCGCCTCCTTCTGCTCCGTTGCTAGGTAACGCAGCCTCATGGCCTCGAGCTCCGCCTGCTGCTTCTTCAGCCGCGTCATGGCGTTTTCCTGCTCCCGCTGCAAACACACAAAAACAAAAAACATGAAGCATGTGTTTTGGTCTGTCTGTAGTAATCCTAGTAAGGTGGTCCATTTCAGGGCCGTCACGATGTCTGTCTGTCAACAGGAGTCTCGCCGCCCTGCAGTGGTCTACAGGGCAAATCTGACCGGGGAGCGTTTCAAAATAAACCTCTGGCCTCGGGGCTAAAATATGTGCGTTTGGATGCCAAGGAACTGTTTTTCATAATTACACAGAGGTCATGATACGTTTGTCTGGTTTCACATTTTCATAAAATTTCCCTGAGAAAAATGTTGCAGGACTTTGAAGAATTCACACGAACACGATGAGAAAAACTTTATAACGTCTACAAAGTCGTATTTCTTTCAGCTGCTCTGCTTTCTACAGCTGGACCTTAATAAATCAGGGAAAACAAAAACATGTACATGTTGTGTCAATCAGTCAAAAGGGATTCAGAGTTTGCAGGTTTGCATCCAACAACCTGCTGGGAAGCACTAAGCATCCTCACCAAATTCAAAGTTATACCAATTCAGCAGTTATTTTAATATCTTCTTAACAGACTGACCGACTATCCTCTCCGCTAACTGGGCAGAAAAATGTGGAAAGATGGCGAGCAGCAGACTGGCGGTGGTTTGAGAAGCTGGAATGTGTCTGTGTGTTCTGGTGACACAGAGCAGAACGAGCAGCCGGCTGATTCTGGATGGGAAAACTAACATGTTCACATTACTGCCCCGCCGACCACTTTTCACACGCCTGATCACCTCACCTCCTAACAGAAAAAAACACACACAATCGCTCATGAAAACATCACTCTCTCACTCACTCACTCACTCACACACTCACACTCACACACACACACACACACACACACACACACACACACACACACAGGCGGTGGTATGTTGACACAGGCTCAGCTCTCTGTGGACCATTAGCAGTCTGTATTACGGCGGTTTTAAGGTTAATTACTAGAAAAACAAACATGCTAAACATTTTCTCTAGTGCCCGCTGCCAAGGACAATCTGAGGCAGAGTCCTGAAACAATTAGAGGACGAGGTGATACCGAGGCCTCGGCGGCGACGGGGAGCGGGGTGAGGGAGAAAAGCTACTAAAACTCAGGACCGTGAAGCAGATCATTTACAGTTATTACGTCATGAATCCTCCCGGCAGCTACACCAGCACGAGCTCCGCGCAGACACTGGATGGTAAAGGGCAAATGCAACAACTCGCTCTCGTCACATTGCTTATTACTAATGTAATTCACGTTTGGATTTCATGCAGTGACGCCGTTGGCACAGGCTGTGCATGTAGGAGACTTTTTTATGAAAAAAAGATCGTTTTCAGAAAAAAGTCACCATGGCGGTCTGGTTGTGAAATTCCAGGGAAGCCAGACCCACACGACATGTTCGTCCAATCAGCTGCCAGTCTTCCTTTTTGGGCGACAGTCCAGATTGGTCGGTCAGAGTCTTACGCTTGCACGCGGGATCGGACAAGTGAAACAGGAAATCAACCTTACTCTAACAAGATTAAATATTTAACACAACATAAAACATCTGAATGATCTAAAGAAAAATCTATTTATGATGAATTTAGTTATTCGGACTTAAACTCTGGAAACGCAACACGATGTCATTCATTGTGAAACGAACCTCGAAAAGAAATCTGGCTGTGCCCACCACTGTTCTGCTTCTGGATGGATAAACACGAAAAAAAGGACAACTGGGACTCGCATTAGAGACAAAGTGAAATCACAGAAAAATATGGACTAGTATAAAATGTCTGCTTTGTGTAAAGAGGTGTTTCTGAAGCTGCGCTGGCTTCACACCTGAGGGGGGTTCAGGGGAAGTTAGAATCTAAATATTACATCATTTGAAAAATCCAAAGAACCCAGGACTGATGTAATGACTCATGGTCCTCACTTGAATACGTTTATATTCTTCATAGTGAAAATAGAGAAACAATTCCTTTAAAATGTTGCATAGCTCAAAGGGACTACTTTCATAGGTCTAGTTTAGTCTGACCAACAGCCCAAACCCCCAAAATATTTGGATTACTTAATATAGAACGTAAAGAAAAGCAGCAAACTGAAACCAGAAAACATTCGACATGACTTCCCCAGGAGTCAAAGTTGGGTGGGAATGAACTTGAGTGCAGCAACGAGGCAAATAACTAAGAGAGGAACACAAAGCCCAAAAAGATGTCGGTCAAACGGGTCACATCAGCCGAAGAGCCGACATCGGGGAAAACACAGGACCAACTGTGGAGGGACGCTTCTTAATCAAGACTGAACAAACTGGCAGTTAACATGTGGAACCTGCCACTAACAATGTGGTTTTTTAAACATAAATTGATCCAGACCTAATTTTTTTGTAAAAAATGTGGAGATCCCAATCCCAATTCCCTAAAGTCCAAACTGAACAAGTTTTCAACCTTTACGCTGCAGCTAGCGATTGTTGACATTTTTTTTTTTTAATTGCCAACGGTTTTTCTGTCCCCTGACTTATCGATTAATTAACTTTCTTGTATCTTATATTGGTCTCATTTCATTGCCTCTAATAGTTGTTGTTTTAATGTATTGCATTTTATTGTGTTGTAAATCCTTTCGAGCTACATCTTTTGACTGAAAAAATCTATAAATAAAGGTTTATGAATATGAGTGAATAAAGGAATACATTATTATTTTTAGCTTATAACTAAAAGCCTCAGCTTCACACAATACTCAAAATGGCATCATGGGTACAAAACTAATCCATAAATCCATCAACAGGACTGCATGAATAATGGAAACAATGTGTGATGTTTTTTGTTTTTTTGAATTTGATGTTATTATTAATTGTTGAATTACCAAAACAGATTAAAGTGAAGTCTACATAATTTACTTTAACGAACCCAGAAGAGAGCCGCTCCACACGGGGTTAAATACCTCCCCGGCAGTGCTGTATCTCAGAGTGTTTGAAGGGTTAAGCTCAGCGTGTTCAGGCTGCTCTGGCGGGTTTGTAGAGCGATAAGTACGAGATAAGAGACACGGGAGCAGAGTTTAAGGACCCGGTCTGTCTGTCTGCGATAGAAGCTGCTGGTTCAGATTAGAACCACCGAGCACACTGACGTGTTCCTTACACTGGGTTTTGTTTCGATAGCAAGCCCATGCTTTTTTAGCACCATACTTTTAAGGATGTAATCATGTTTTATCAATTCAGCAAAACAAGCCAAACGTTGGCTGAACACAAGCAGCCATACAAGAAAACGGTAAAGAATTTGGCAAAATGTGTATTTAAATCAGGAACTATCTGTCACATCATAAATTCACCTCAGTATGAGCAGGCAACACTTGACATGACCAATCAGAACAATTTTAGGGGCATTAATTGTTATGTAGGAAATCGTATGAACAGTTGGCGTTTATCAGGCTGAAACTAGTGATCTACCAAAGGTTTGTGCAGTTAAGAGTTGGGTGAATGCAACTTGGAAGAAATAAAGTTGAGGAGAATTAGGATAATAATATGAAAAGGAGGCCCTCTGATTATTTAAAGATTTTTAATTTGAAACCACGACTGATATTTTTGCAGTCTGGGTTTTCCCATCTAAACACTGTTATTTTCATATTAATATTCCATGAAATCCGTCATTAGCTCCAGAAAATGTATCACCCTCCCTGACCTTCCCTGTCTGGAACACGCCCCTCATACTGGAGCTCCAGAATATTCCAGGAATGCCCAGTGGGAACCATCAGAGAGTCTCCGCTGAGACCAGTAACACTGAAATTCCCTCTGAGGACATGTCTCTCTGCTCTCTGACAGACAGCGCTAGACAAACAGACTCATGAGAGAGGTCCCTTTTAGTCAAGACGGACACAGAGGGAACTGAACCCCAAACGTTGAAAGCGTGAGTGCTTCTCCTGACTGAAACCAAGATATGCTGAAACAGGGTCACTTCATAACCAAATACTTCTGAAACAAGTCGCTGAGAGTGTGTAGGCGTTAAGCCTCGTTTACCTTTCCTTCCATCCGATTTTAATTCTGATCATAATTTTAGATCCATTTGATTCTTGGTGCTCTCTTTGTCTCCGGATTTAAAATCTGCATATCAAACTGCTTCTGTTTCCTCCTAAACCCAAACCTCTCAAACTGCACAACTTCTTGATGTGTTTTTTTTAAATGAAGTGGATCTGTAATAAGATGGAACATCAACTCTTGTTTTCTCAGTTGTCCTCCTCTAATGAGAGTTTTAGTGTTTTTGGTTGGATTGTTTGTCAGCAGTATTACAAAAAAATAACTGGCCCAAATTTAATGAAAGCAGATCAGAATGACGGGGCAAATACACAAAACATTTTCCCCTTCCGTTAATGTTGTGAGATAGGACATTTGTGCTGCATTTATGTGGTGTTGGAATAATCGGGAAAAATTAGTTCCAGACTTGGAAAATTGAGACTGCGTTATAGGGGTGGGAAAAATGGATTCTTAGATGCATTACGACTCTCTCTAGAACAATTGATGTTCAAAGTAAATAATTGAGTTTAAAAAAGTTACCGTCTCCAGACATGTATATATCAGAAAACAGAGTGACTGAAAGAGGACGGGATAATGGACGAATGAAACTTATAGTTTAGGCAAGAGTGCAGAAAAAACAAACAAAAATGGCCAAAAGGACAAATAAATAAGTTTTGAAGACTTACATAAAATTGTTAGGCAACACACATAAAGGCTGTTGATCTACTTTATCACATTACACCTGACCGTCTCATGTTTCATGTTGTAAGAAGCCGATTCTCCACCGTAAACGTGACTGAGCCTGACATGGAAGATCACTGAGAGAGGAGGTGACTTTCACAAGAATGTTTCAGGCTTAAGCATGGAATGACAACAAAATTAAAACCTCAGTAGACAAAACATTTCATTAAAACTTATGTGTGACAAATACTATATATGTCAAAATCTAACAAACTCAGATTTAAATGTTTATTTTTTTAAATCATGCATGGAAGTGTACATAAAAGAATTGTTGCATCGATAATCGGTTTAGAATCGAAGTGCTGAGCTCTGAATCCGAATCAAATCGTGAGGTGACCAGAGATTCCCACCCCTAGTATCGAGTATATTTTTGGCAGTACGGGTCTGTTACAGTACTCCACTGATGAGCGGTAGAAACACTGGTGTCTGTTTGCACTGGGCCAAGTTATCTGGTGACTGAGCTACAGATTAATAGAGATTTTGCATTGAAAATGGACACAAAACAAAAAGACAAACTTTAATCCCTGAGGCGTTAAACAGGTAAACACCACTGGATCTCATCTACCAAACCTTATTAACTACGAAGACAGCAGACTTGGGTAAACTGGACGATTGCACTGATGTCTCATGTTACTGGTGGATTTACAGATATAAATATTCTTTCGTTACGGTCTATATAAATGACCAAATTTAGTTTCCTGACCTTCTACTTGGGCTGTAAAAATTCCAAATTTAGCTTCCAGCCTCAGATCTTTAATCTCTTTGTCCCAATATTATTGCTTTGGAAAAAACAACTTAAGCTCCTTGTCCCAATATTTTGGATTTAAAAAGACAGAGGCTAACTCTCTGATCTAATACCTCAGAGCCGTCTGGACATTAATTCTCGCTCTACACCTCCTGAGTTGAAAAGCACATTATTCGTCCGACAAGAATTTTTATGATCCGAGTTGAGCTAAACAGCACGCCATGCGAGGCGCTGAGAGGAGAGAATAAATAGGCCAGGAGAGGCCGAGAAAAACCAAACAAAAGCCGGCTTTAAAAACCGCCGAGCACCAAGACGGATGGTTGTGTAAACACAGGCCTGATATTTAATAAAAAGCGAGAGTGAATAGTTAGCGCTTGGCTAGCTTATTGCTCAACCCAATCCCAGGGATGATTAATAGGCGGGGGGTGACACTCAGCGCCGAACCCCTTTAGAGCTGCATAAATCACACCGTGTTTTCTTTACGATGATGTGGCACTTAGAGAGGGGAGGAAGGAGGGAAGGGGGGGAGACAGAGAAAGAGAGAGTATAGAGAAAGAAAAGAAATGACGAAGACTAAAAGTAAATGACCAAAAGGAGGAAAGATAAGGAAGTTATGAACAGAAAGAAATAAAGTATGAGCTAGAAAAAGGAGAGGGAAGAAGGAATGAGGGTTACGGCAGAGAGAAAGAAAGGAAAAGGAGAGGAAAAAAGTGGACAAAAAAAGGTGAATACAGGGAGAAGAGAGGTGGAAAAATTAGGTAAAAAGAGGAAAAGATGGAAAGTACAAAGGAAAGGCAGAAGACAAAAAGATAAGAGGCAGGGAGATAGGAGAAGTGGCTGAAGGGAGAGATGGGGAGGAAGAAGAGAGACTGATGCAAAAAGAAGAGAGGAGAAAGGAAAAGGCGGTAGGGGTAGAGAAAGACTAAGAACAAATGACAACAACAAAAAGGAGACGGGAAGTTAGAAGCTGGAAAAAAGTGTGAGGTGGAAGAATAGAAAAATATGAGAAACAGGGGTGAGAGAAAGGAAGAGGGAGAGAAAAAGGGAGAGAAGGGGAGAAAAACAGAAAGAGAGGAAGAGAGATTGATGCAAAAAGAAAAGAAAGGAAACCATGTCCTTCCAGTTTTCCAGCTGGTTGATTTCAGTAACAGTTATTAGTTTGTCAGATAAGGTCTGTGTGTGTTTACATTAGTCTTAGGCTGACTGAAGCCCCACTTAGTGCTGTGTGTGTGTGTGTGTGTGTGTGTGTGTGTGTGTGTGTGTGTGTGTGCGTGTGTACGTGTGTGTAGGAAAAAGGAAAGGAAAGAGTGAGAAAGAAAAAGAGAGGTGTGTTTTTTCACCAGATCCAAATATTTAGCTGAGGTGAAGTAGACAATGAAATGTGTGAGAGCCATCAGTTTAGCACACACACACACACACACACACACACACACACACACACACACACACACACACCTACAACCTTTCCTGCTGTTGCTGCTTCACATTAAAAGCTTTCCACTGGCAAACCGACCGGATGCTTTTATTGTGAAGAGATCAGACGTGATGAAATGTTTGTCGGCAACTTGTTTTTGGCTAAAGGAAATTTTATCAGAGCCTCTATTCGCCTTTATGCACATCGGCCACATACATACTGTACTGTACTGTACCGATGACCGTTTCCTCCCCTTGCTCTGTGTCTTTAAACGGAGCTGTTAAATGTCCTAACACTGCCAGCTCGTCCCCAGCAGCAGATAAAAACCTGCAGCGTCTTGAAGCTGCCAGGTGTCCCAACACAGAAAAACTTCTGCTGTGAAAAATAACCGGTGTCAGGAGGAGAAGCCTCAGCGTGGCTCTCCACTGTGCCTTTAGTTTGGAGATAAAGTTTGTCTCAAAAGGTGTGGCTTTTTTTTAGTTTGGTTTTTGTCATTTGACTTGTAGAGTGCTTTTTTTTCATCCATGCATTTATTGGTTTCAGTTCTTCTTTCTTTTTTTACAATTACTGTCACGTCACTATGCACTTTCCAGAAGTAAAACCTTTTGGTGGGTTTAGACATCTGAGATCTCAAACTTCAACTGTCTGCCTGTGAGGAAAAATGTACGTGCTTTTACAGAAGATTGCTGTCAACTGATCTGATATCATTTTGAGAATGTGCTGCTTTTCCGACTGAAAGCTGAATATCGTTGTGTTTCAGACTGTTGCTTGGAAAAAAACAAGACATTTGAAGTCAAGGCAAATTTTTTTTAACCTTTGACCAAATGAAGGGATCATGAAATCGATCAGTATTTGCTGTCCTAGCGTTTGTGTTTGGTATAACATAACATTTAGTTGTATGTACCCACTTACAACTTCCTGCAGCTAAACAATACTACTCCACATGGACACCAACAGCCTTTAGATCCACTTACTTTGGGTTAGGAATGAACCATTTTTAAATTCCAACTAGATCTTTTTTTTTTAAGGTGCAAAAACTGATATCACAGACTACACTTTTTAGGTCTTATGAAAGTTAAGTCACTGATGAAACTGTGGTGAGTGCTTCACTGTAAACGAAGGGTACCTGTTTGAACCTGGCCAGCTCTTTTAAGGCGCGCCCCCATTGCTGCTTGTAGTGGAGTTTGGACTTGGTGGTGGATTCCAGCTTCCTCTCCAGCTCCACCTTAATAATCACACAGCAAAAACATAAGCAACTTGTTTTTGTTTTTCTGCTTACATGTGAGAGACAAGTTGGTAGTAATGATGTTAAACACGAGAAGATTACCTTCTCCAGAGTCAGTAGGTTGACCTCCGACTGCAGTCTGAACTCTGGTCTGATGTTCTGTTGTTCTCTGTAGAGCTGGAACTCTTTCTCCAGCTGTTTGTACCTAATCTCGCCGTCTGCAATCTGAACAACACAAACAGAGAAACAGGTTTTTAATTATTATTAGTTTTCTTTTTAACACCTCGGAAATCGGAAGTCGGAGCTGGGAATGACGCCACACCCGAGTTGAGAGCGTTCCATTTACAAATCAGATTTTTCCTTCTTGGGTTTACCAGGTCAGCCATTGTTAGCAATACCAGCGGATAACAACGCGTTACCCTGTTTTGTCGTGCATACAAACAGCGTAACAACATGTCCACAGGTAGAAGTTGGACAGGACTGTGTGTAAGACTGATTTAGTGAGACACAAGTAAGAGAGAAGTGCTAATAACTGTATTGTTACTACAGCTTTCCTTCCCTCCAGTATAAATGGAAAGCAATATCACTCTGACACAGTCAAAAGTACACACTCTCTCTCTCTCTCCGTACCTGTTGCAGCAGCCGGCCTCTCTCCTCCTCCATCAGTCGGGCTTTATCTCTCTCCAGCGCCACCCGGTGGTCACAGTCCTGCTGCAGCCTCCTGCTGCTCTCCTGCAGCTCCCTCTGGGTCAGATCGTGTTCAGCTCGCAGCTCCCTCTGCAGCCTCTGAGTCTGAACACACAAACAGAACCACTGTCAAAACACACGCTTTAAAACACTGTGGTTCCTTTTGCTGAGAAAGGGAAGTAATATGTTGATAACACTGTTATTCTGAGCGTTTAATCAATATATATTTATGTGCGTAATGTGTATCAATTGAACCCATTTAAGTTTCAGTTCACCAATATGACACATTTAGATTTCTTTAACAGATTACATAACCCTCCTTTACACAAGAGAAATGAAAATGCCACAAAAGTGAAAGTGTGGTTTTTCCCCCCCAGAATGTCGCCACAGACACAGTTGATAATACTGCAAATGCAAGAGCTTTCATCAGTGGCTCAGAAACCATTGTGTTACCTCATTGGTGTTTGTGATTTAACAGACAATATTCAAATTAAAATCTTCCAGATTATTACTTTTTCATAAAAAAAAAAAAAAGTTAACATTCACTAGTTTAAGCTGGTAAATTCTGAGGATTTGCTGTGTGTATTAAATTGTCCGAGGTGAGTCTGACCTCCAGCTCCGATTCAACCAGCTGTTTCTCTCTTTTCTCCAGATTAGACAGAGTCTTCTGAAGCTGCTCCTCCAACAGACTATACTCCACCTCCTGCGAGCAGAAAGAGATTTGGGGAAAAGCACGAGAAAAACACGGGCAGTCATTTTTAAATTCAGATTTGAGTGTCCCATTAGTCTAAATAAAAAAGAAATCTTGCAGTATATACAGTAATGTGTAGGTGTTGTGTCTATTGTTGTACCATATACAGCAGTTGTTTTGTGCGTTTTTCTGTACCTTCTTCTTGACCAGAGCTTCTCTTTCTCGGTCTCTCCTCCTCCACTCCTCTGCCAGAGCCTTCATGTGGCTCAGCTCTTTCTTCTGCAACTGAAACAAACAAACATTAAAACACAAAACATTATAAATATTTCAGTCAACATGAGGGATTAAAACAACACATAAAACACCTGTTTATATGAGGTCAAAAACACGGTAGTTAACAATACTAAAGGCGTGATAGGAAAGTTTTTTTTAAGTGAAAACTACATTTTTTTTTCATTAAAAACTACTAGTGCTGTAAAACAATTTAAATATTTAATCATGATTAATCCCATTAATGTCATAGTTAACTCGCAATTAATCATGATTTATTGCACATTTTTTACCTATTCGAATTGTCCCTTGATTTCT
Source organism: Etheostoma cragini (assembly GCF_013103735.1). Lineage (NCBI taxonomy): Eukaryota > Metazoa > Chordata > Actinopteri > Perciformes > Percidae > Etheostoma > Etheostoma cragini. The sequence goes on along the minus strand of NC_048411.1, from coordinate 27,644,860 downwards.
TTTTGTCCTATTATATTTTCTAATTTTAATGCTCTTATCAACATGGAAAAGTGGATCGGCTTGCTTTGTGCAAATGTTTTATTATTGAGAACAACATTGGCATATAGCCTACTGTACAGGGCTGGGCGATAAGGCCTAAAAATAAAATCACAGATTCAACAAAAAAAATCCGATTTAGGTTTAATATACATTTTTTATATCAATCTGCAGATGACAAAGAAATTGTTCAAAACAAGTTTTAACTTTATTTAGTTTTGAGTCATACACAGACGCACACACGGGGGGGGCTATATATTCAACCACAACAAAATGGATGAAGGAGATAAAGCTGTTTTCACACATACAGAAAATTCCCTGTTTCTCGCTAAAATTTCAAATCATTTTAACGTTATTGCGCAACCTTGCCCCTGGTTATCCGAAAATAGCCTACTGTAGGTGACTCTCAGCCGGGGACAGAGCACCCCGAGCTGCAGGCTCGGAAGCCCAAACGCAGAAGGCCTGTTGTTTTGTTTCCAGTCTAGCTAGAACCGGTGTGGTGTTGTAGTTCTTCTAACGTTACTAGGTGTTGCGACAGCATGTGAAAAAACTACAAAGTTTGCTAGGCCAAAAAGAACGTTAATCTCAAGATAAAAAACACCGTTAAAATGGGTTTGCGTCTACGCCGTAAATAACTGACAGCACTAAAAACTACATCTTTTGTGTTTACATTACGTTATCTATAGCACCGTATTCCATCATTATACTTTTTTCTAAGTAGTCTCATCACGTTTACTTTCAGTCCATGATTACCTGATCATCGAACAGATCCTCCTGCTCTTCTTTCCACAGCTCCAGCTCTAGGGCCGTGCGGTACTCCTGGGTGTCTCTGGGGGCTGTCGGAGCTGGGGGGCCCAGCAGTCCGACGCTGGGAACAGCAGGGTGGGAGGACGGCTCTGGGGGGACAGCAGCTTCGTTCTGATGGCACATGAGGATTAAAAACAGGTGAATTATTATCAGAAAACTTGAAAAGTGGTTGTAACACTGACTGACCTCTTTTTCAGGTATACCTGTGAAATGAAAAGCAATCTAATACAACAAGTAGGGACGTTAATGATTATCATTTAAACGTTACCCAGAGTAAGAATTTGGTCTAATTAATTCTAAAAATAGTTTAAACAATATTATTAAAACAAATATAAAGTGATAAAAAAAAACTTTTTTTTGCTTTGTAAAAATAAAAACAGCAATGCAAGATATTTCTTGACTAGCAGCCTTGCAACTTTGGTTTGCCAGTAGCTCTTTTTTCCTGCTTAGTTTGTGGCTCTCTGCTGGACGGTGCTCACAGCGGAGAGCTACATGACACATGCCCCTATATCCATGAGGACTGGCGGGTTAATTTGGCCATCCTAAACACTGTATGCCAGGCAGAGACTGGATGGAGTGGAGACTCCATCCAGTCTTATTATTGTCTGCTCAGACGCATACGCAAGTGGTTTCAGTGTCTGCGTATGTCCGTGCGTCCTGGATTGTTGAACAGGGACTACGTTGTCAGTTAACGGTAAATGATCAGTTAACAAGGACCGGCTATTAAATCCAACTAAATATCCTAATTGGCATCCCTAAAAACAACCATTTTATTTCAACCAATCGACACACACACACACACACACACACACACACACACACACACACACACACACACACACACACACACACACACACACACACACACACACACACACACACACACACACACACACACACACACACACACACACACACACACACACACACACACACACACACACACACACACACACACACACACACACACACACACACACACCTGTCTCACCTTTGAAGAGTCAGACACAATAACTTCTCTGGCTTTGACCAACCCCAGGTCCTCCAGTGTTGCCACATAGCTCAACTCTGCCACCTTCCCACTGGGACTGAAGGATGGAAACACAGTGGTTTAGCAGTGTTCACCATGATCCATGTCACCAGTCTGTGCGACAGTGTTTGGTTCCTACCGGAGTGTATTGAGCACAGGGATGCGGTCTTGCTGAGTTTGTCTCCAGCTCCGCTCCCCGGTTGATGCCAGGACTCTGCTCCTCTCAGAGCTCAGCAGGTGAGACAGCTGGACGGAGGCTCGTCCTATCAGCTGGTCTCTGCTGGTGGAGTCTCTGTGCCAAACTTCCACAACCAGAGGAACTCTACAACACCACACAGATACCCACAATGAGTCCAGACAAATTATACATTACAGTGCAGGGCGTCCAGCAGCTCCATCCATTAATGTTCACAGAGACAAAAACTATATGAAACACATTCCTGCAGCACCACCTTCTGGCCAAATGTGATTTAGCAAAGGATATTATCATGGCAGCATCACAAACTGTCTAAAGCAGCATGTTTTTTTTGTGATTTTGACATGTGTATGTTGATCACAATGTAGACTTATCAGGAGAAAAAAAAAAGGTGCGTCCCCTGGATGCGTGCATCGTTTCCAAATTCAATGCATCAGAGACGCACAACAAGCAGAATCATTAAATCAGATAGCAAAGTCAAGCACAGTTAATCTGAAAATCATTGGATTTTATAGAGAGAAGAACAAAAAGAGAGGCCTTGTCTAACTTAAGTTCCAACCTTATTTTTGCATAGTTTACTTTGTGGCATGTGTACATGGTGCATTATGTACATATGATTTTTACAACTTACTAATAAGCTGTATTGTTTGTATTTAGTTTGATTTGCACCTCAAGTAGTTGCACCCTTTCCCACTTTGTTCTGCAACTTCTGCAAAGCAAATTCCCTCTGGATAAATTAAGGTTTATCTTATTTTACTAATAAACTGGGCTTAACACATAAACATACAGATGAATCAGATAAAACACAGATCTGATATAAAAAAAACAACGACTGACAAACAGATAGCTATTGTTGTTAAGAAGGAACAGTATAAGAAAAATTACGTGATTGTCGATACTTGACAAACCTTCCTCACTCTACCAACAGGTCAATACACTGCAAGCATTAAGTTACAGTACTTATGGAAAGTAGTTTTGTGTGTTCCTACTGGAGGAAGGTGTCTTGCAGTTGTTGGGGCAGAACGGCGAAGTCAAAGGCGCAGTAGGACTGAGGCAGCGACGCCTCCATGTTCCTCTGCAGCTCCACAGGAGGGTTGGTCATGATGGGAGCTGCACTGCCAAAGAACGGATACGAATACCTGAAATACAGCAAACACACAACCATCACTAAACAATTTAGACCTCTGTACTGCACTGATTAGTTGGTGATGCAGCCGTTTTAAAATTTTATTGAAGGATATTTATAAGATGATTGCAACTTTCATTTTTATCTGCTATGATAAGTGTATTTTAAGGCTTAACTAGACATGAAAACAAAGGCAGACTATACCCAACTGTAAGTTATAATTGCAACGATGTGTTTTTACACTTTGTGAGTGAAATATTATCATAATGAACAAGCCCCTCTGGATAGAGGTGGGATTAAGGCTAAGGCTTATACCTGAGCGTCGCAGCGATGGGGTGTGTCAGGCTGAGGTTTCCGAGGCTACGGAGGTCCAGAGAGAAGCAATAGTGATGGGCGGAGGAGGGGATGGACACTTTGGGAGCAGAGACACTAACAGATGATGCTCCACCTTCTGCTGTAGCTTCAGTCTGACTCTGCCGCAGCACAGGAAACTCCAAATCTGCAGCTGGACACATGAACAAACACAATGTTCACATTTAAGAAGGTGGAATAAGAGATGGATGAATCAATTACTAAAATAGTTGACGATTAATGTAATAATTGAAAACTAATGGATTATTCTCAGCAGCTCTAGAAACTTGTGTGAAGCTGAGGTGTGGTTATTTCCCAGCCTCACCTTCCAGAAGTCCTGCCTGCTCTTTACCCCGTTGAAGCTCCTCCAGCAGGCTCTCTGCTTCACTCTCTGTATGAGAGGAAGGAGAGGGGAGAGGAGGACCTGGGGGAGAAAAGTAGGGAGGTTTTCGGACGGGAGAGGAGCTTTGAGGTCTCTGTACAGCAGGAGGAGCAGAAGGAGGAGGGTTGGAGTATGACTGAGCTCCACCTCCTTCTTTCTTCCCTAAAGACTGGAGAAAGGACAGAAGAAAAAATGATGACAAGTAAATCCTGCTGCTCACACTACAAGACGTTTTCTGTCGTTTTATTTCAGTTGGAGATATCTGCTACTGCAGCGAGTGATTTCTATATATAAACATATCAGAAGTCATTTCCACTTTTTCTACGTTCAAGGGTTTTTCCCTTTTCTGACTAGAGGGTCTAGTCAGAGGGCATTGTATGTTGTACAGATTGTAAAAGCCTCTTAAGATAAATTTGGGATTTCTGCTGGTGAGCTATATACATAAAACTGACTTGACTTCCTCTCTGCACCTCCTTTCCTAAGTTATTAGCTAAAACAACTCATCCCTCGTCACAACTTGTTTTCAAGTCCAACAAAATCAGACATTGTTTTTAACTGTTGTAGCGTAAAGCACAGCTCAAGATAAGGTCAAGACATGTCGGACTATATGAAGACAGAGAAGAGAAAAATCAACCGTGGATGAGGCAGAGTGAGCATCAAGAGCAACAAATAGATGAAGATCCAATGTCACCACAACACTGGTCATGTCCTTTGGCACAATGACTATCATCTCTTCATCTACTGTCATCTGTCTGTCTGACACAGCTGCATAAAACAAGTCCAAAGATGTTCTCTTCTTTTAACAGGTAACAACCACATATCATCATTTGATGATGATCATTTGAAACATCATTTGTTTGACTCCACATTTCCTAGGTATGTTTACCTGTGGCATGACCTCCTCCCTCCTCAGGGTAACAGCCACCCCAACAGTTGGCTGCAGGTCGGTGGGCAGAGCCGGCAGCACCTGTTTGGTGCGTTTAGGAGGTTGGAGTATAAATGCTCCCTCCACCGTCGCTGCCTTGTTCTCCAGATCCACAGACACAGCAGCCAGAGCTGAGAAGGAGACGTCTGTACTGCCCAGAGAGCGATTCCCACAGCACAGGTGGATCTGAATAGAACAGAACCTCTGATGAAAAATGGCTAGAAAACAGGTTGTAATGAGCTGTTAATGAAAATCTGCCACACTCACCTGTAAACTAGGTTGCTGAGACAGGAAGGTCTGCAGGATCTGTTTACTGCTGCGGATGCGAACAGAGGCCCGCTCCGGCTCGAAGTCGGGGCTTAGCAGATTTTGGAAAGGCTCACTGGTGATGTCGTTCCCCAGTAAAGAGTAATAGAAGAAGAACCCTGACCCCTCTGCTGGCAGTTTCATAGTGCTGGGGATCAACTGTGGGGAACAACAAGAGAGCCTAGTCAGCCCTTTGATGGTTCAAACTCGACAAAAATGGTAATACTTGAAGTTTTTATTGTTGGATCAAAAGTATTGAATTGAAAAGGACAAGACAGATAAACATGATGATGTTGTACTATAGCTTAAATGCAGTGTGAATTTGGTGAATTTGGAAACTCAACACTACACAAATGCAGCACATATTAACGAAAGTGAAAATTGTATGTGTTATTTATCCGCCCTGTGATTCAGATCCTCTCAAAAATGTTATGGGTTCCCATGCTACCACTAAGTTGTATGAAAATCTGGCCAGTAGTTTTTTCTTAAGGCGTTCTACTGAATGATACCGCACTGCATAGATAGAGGTTAGCAATCAGATGGTCAGAGGTAAACGTACTGTTCTCACCTGTTCTAGTTTGGTAGCAAAAGCCACAGTGACGGACAGGACGAACATGTCAGAGCAGTGATCTGCAGGTCCAACTTGATGGTAACCCTGATCTGGGATCAGTGAGGCCTCCAGCTTGTCTGGCAGCAGGTCACTTACTGCAGGAGAACCTACGACAGCAGAGCAGCATACAGGTTACAACAAGAGAGTGACAAGAGGAAAGAGAACAGAATATAAAAATTTAATTTATTTATTAGGGATATACAATTCAGAAAATGTCATGATTCCATTCTGAATTTTTAGGGCTTGTGATTGATTCTTTATTAAAAAAGATGAACAGTATGTACTGTAAATTTAGTTACTTTTCCCATGTATGTATGTATGTATGTCCATATTATTCATGTGGAATTGTTTGTTATTTTAACATCCTGTTCTGAGTTATTTGTATGTTGTGTGTATTGTCTGTAAGCGACTGGGAGCTTGAATTTCCCCTTGGGCATCAATACAGTATCTGTCTATCTACCATGGGATTGCAGTAGACACACAACAAAAAATATAATAAAAAAAAAAAAATAATATGAATTTGTTTCTGGAATTCTATGAATCAATTTTGAATCGGTAGAGCTTGAATTGCAATTTAAATGCAAAATGATTTTTTGCACACCCCTACTGTTTATGTCATGTAATTTTCTTATTGTTAAGAACTACTGCATTTCCTGTATGTTATTACTGATCCAAAAGGTTCTGAGTTATATACTTCATTTTTTCCTTTATCAACTGCACATGAGTGAGAATTGTGGGATCTGGATCTCTGCAGAGTGTGGCAGAGATCACAAAGCTTACCGGACAGAAAGAGCAGACAGACTGCCTTCAAGAAATCAGCCACAAAACTGTTGTTTTGAGTCTTTTAACTTACACAATACTGCTGGATGTGTTGTTTTTACAGCATGATACGGATAAATAATCATATAAACACCAAACAGCTCAAATTGCAATGTATTCACTTTTGTGTCCCAGTTTTAACCTTCTACTGCAGCATGTGTGTTATTATTATAAACTATTAACTACATATACAAGTAACATACAAGAGATACCAGTAATGTAAAAACAGCAAGAACAGCATTGATGAACCAGCTGACCTTGTCGAGGCGGGGCCTTCTTGGCTTTGAACCTATCAGGAGAGGGCTCGGAGGGCTTGGTGTCGTTCTCCAGCGCCATGCTGAGGAGGAGGGCTGGTTTCTGTTTGGTGTATTTACTGCTCAGCAACGGATACCAGCGAGGCTCCTAACCGGCAAAAATATACATTTTTACTGGTCTGGTCTCAGTGAACAACAGCTTGATGTCACTGATCGTAACACTTCAACATGTCACCCAGACAGATGGAGAAGAGGCTCACCTGTTTGACGTCTTGTACAGATCGGAGGTCGAGTACGATGTAGCCGACACTCTCTCTCTTTTTACTAACAGAGTCGACAGCAAAACACTGAAGCTTGATGGGAGTTCTCTGCAGTCTGGGAGGACAGGAAGTACATTCATATTAAACATTTTAGTGTTGATTAGTTTTTACTAAATCTAACACTACTAGTTAACATTTGGAACTTTTGAATCTCTTCTTACAACTCACTTTTATCTTACAGCTTGTATTAATTGATTGTATTAGTTGTAATTATTTAATCTTAAGGGCTTTATGTTGTTTTGGCATCTTTATTTTTAATTTTTATTGTTTTTAGTGTAAATCACTTTAAAATGTAGTATTGAAAGGTGTAATAAAAGTTATTATTCTCATCATTAACAAATATAAATATAATATTTATTTCCTGATGGGATTCTGGACATCAAGCAACACTGGTTAGTATAACAACATGTCAGTGTTTAAATGAGTCAATTAGAGCTGCAACAGTTAGCTGATAAATACATTACTGAAATGTAAGTAATTTATTCAGCAATCATTTTTAATAAACGATTAATCAAAATATTTGCTGGTTCCAGCGTCTCAAAATATGAGAATTTGCTTCTTTTCCTTGTCTTAACATTACTGTAATGGGCAAGTGGTGTATTAAATAAATGTTTTATAGACCAATTACTTAATCGATTAATATGGAAAACAAACAGCAGATTAAATCAAATTTTAGTTGCTGCCCTACAACCTTTTCAACATACTGCCTAATCAAATCTAATGATAGGTAATTCTTAAGGTGTTACCCTTCTGTGACTGTGTCTATAAAAGTTGTATTGTCTGATCAGATGAGATAAAAACACATTTTATATCATCTTTAGCATCACTGTTTGGGTGTGTTTCAATTAAGCACAAGAATTGCCTAAATCAAATTTGAAAATGATCAGGGTAAACTGACTGGGGAGCCCCAGCTGCACCCCACATCCCTGTATGCTAAACAACTTCAGCGGATAGCTAGGGCCATTTTAGGAGATTGCCTGCATCCTATGAATAGGGAATTCCAGTATCCCCCTTCTGGACGGAGGCTAAAAGTCCCACTACAAAATTTAAAAACATTTTTGTCCCAGCGGCAATCACTCTGTTGAACAAACTGTAGAATTACTTCCACAAAACACACAAGCGCTTTGGTCGTGTACTGTTTTCTATTCTTTATATCCATGTTTTACTGTCTGTTCTAGATGTTTAATAAATGTCTGTGTATGCATGTTATGTTAAACTACAAAGTTTTAAGGGTGTCCTGCCTCTTAGACTGTAAACCTAGTTTACCTACGGGTTCCACTAAAGTAACCTGAACCTGATTATTAAGTCATGTGAAAGAAAACTGTCTTTGTACTTCTTAGCTAACTGAATCTTGGCTGTTCTTGCATCTCTTTGTAATGTCTATAATCAAACAAACATGTAAGTAAGTAAGACCTGTGTTGGTGCAGCGTCCTGCGGTCCAGCTCCCAAGCCAGCTCGGTGCTGAAGAGCGGCTGTTCTCTGTGCTCTACCGGGTCTGTGGCCAGTTGCTCGCCATCGAAGCTCGCCTGGACCACCAGACTGAGACGACCACTCTTTGGGAAGTGGCGACCTTGGGAAAGAAAGATGGGTTTAGATAGATAGACACTTTATTCATCCCCAAGGGAACATTCAAGATAAGGGGAAATTCAATTATTTCCTAAACCTTTCTCCTGAGTACAAAACAAACTTTCACCTGCTGAATTACCACGAGTCAAGATGATGAGTCACACTCAAGAGGATTTGGCTGGAACGTAGCAAATCAAACTGACATTCTGAGTGTCATTTACTGTTTACAATTAGTTAGATAGATAATAAATATACAGGTGGTACGCCTGCCCTGGGAGTTACTTTCTACTTGATTTGACAATGAAAACAGTAAATAACTAAGTAGAGTTAAAGAAATAAGTCTACTATAAAGTCCAACTACTCTCTAAATCATTGTTGTTTCTCTGTGAGCCTCTATAAACACCATTGTGTCACTTAACCACGAGATATCACTTAACAATGACATCCCATAACCTCAAAGATGAGGAAAGCAACAAATTTAAGTTTAATCACAAAATCCAGATACTCATATCACAATACTGATGTACAGTATAAAGCTGCAACTAACGATTAATCCATTGATTATTTTCTCCATTAATAGTTTAGATGTTTGGTCTATAGCACTTCAGAAATGAGTGTCTGTTTCCCAAAGCCCAGCATGACGTCCTCAAATATTTCAAAGATATTCAGATTACAATCACCGAGGAGAGAAAAACTAGAAAATGTTCACATTTAAGAAGCTGGAATTAGTGGTGGAATGTAACAAAGTACATTTGCACAAGTAAAGCTACTTTACTTACGTACAAATGTGAGGTACTTGACATAATTTGAGGTACTTGACATAACAATAGTACAACCTTCTTCTACTTTTAACACTTCAAAACATTTAGTTTATTTGTGTCTTGTTTCTAACGTACTTTTACTAAAGTAGCAATTTTAATGCAGGATTTTTACTTTAGTAAGGTATTTTCACAGCGTGGTGTTGGTACTTTTAACGTTACTGGAGTAAAGGATCTGAACACTTCCTCAGCTCTCGGACAGTTGACGCTACTTCAGATCAGGGAGGATTTAACTGCTAAAGCTAACTAGCATGACAGGCTACTTATTAGCCAGCTGAATATGTTACACATGACAGTCGTGTAACTGAGTTCAGTGTTAAAAGACATATACTATTGTCACACGTAATGTTAACTGTCTAATTTACTTTAACGTTAGAAGACAGATGTGTGCTTACCTTCGAGGATGGACACAACGATAAGAAGTTGGTCTGTCTTCGAAGCCATGTTGACATTTGTACAACTGTAACGGGAAACTGTTTATTCAAACTCCTTTTTACACTTTTGTTTGTTTCGGAAAGTCAACGTGGACGTAACTTTTAAACACAGCAGAGTTTGTTTACTTGGACGCTGAGTGTCCGTTGAATGCAGCAAACAGCCGCTTTGTTGTCAAGGTTTGGCGCCACCCATTTTGTTTTAAAACCGGAAGTGATGACAAACACGCTAGCGTATTCACCGCCCCTGCTGGTCGGAGGTGGAAGTGCAGAGCACTGCACTACATTACTTCTACTCATTGACTGTTGCTTCTACAACTACAGTCAAGTTAATCATTATCACATTAAAAGGGAAAATGATTCATCATAATAATAATTAATAGTAATCCACTTATATTAAACTCGTATGCCTTTATTAATTAACTTGCACAAGTAATTAAACACTAATTAAAAAAATATGATACATTTTCAAATTCAAAGACATTAGACCATGAACCAACTGCAATTGATGAAGGAATAATATTGTACCACAATATGTCTCTTCTTGTTCATTATAAGGTCAACAAAAACTAGACTTATTGGAATCTCCCTATATTACTCCATGTAGTAATATTATAGTTTTTTTGTAAATGAATGCTGGTTTATGTACGAAAACAAATATTTTAGTAGTAAAGAGAAAACTGCACAGACAAAAGAATATATATAAACATCCTTTAATCATGATTGCCATACATATGAATTAAGGCATATACAGTATAAAAAAGCAACAGCAGGTTCCATGTTTATACGATTGCAGTGTAATTAACTGGAAACACCAGGTGGATGAACTGAACATATACCAAGCAGCCTTTAGGAGACAACACTGTGTCTCCCAAAAGATGACAGCATTTTGTAAACAGAGTTCATAGCACTATATTCAAGTAATAGAATGATCACTGATACTATGCAGGTAAGGTGTTGTGTTTAAGTGAGACAGAGCCGCTGATAGACAAGGTCAGGCCATTGGGATTGGGAGTTTTCCAACTCGTACTAGTAAAGACTTCCACCCCACATGACATGAACATTGCATTATGCTACATTAAAGGGAAACTCTTTGTGTCAATGTCCAATCAGTTTTGATGGTTAAATCAGGCCGTTTGAAGCAATACATTTCCCAGTGAGGGCTATATTGACCGAGGGAGCTGAGTTCTCACCTGCAAAATCTGTTGTTCTTCCTGCATCCAGGGACGCAACATTGAGGAAGGAAGGCAGGGAAAAACTACAGGCTATTTCAGCTTAGATTTCTCCAGGGTAGCCAGGGAGCGTGCTCTAGATGCTACTCAAAAACACAACTTCCAGTTTTCTTTGCTTGTATTGCAAACTGTGAAAATGGCATCCCAAAATGAGTGCAGAGTACTTTATGGACGAGAATAGATTTTACAACGTTTTGGCTGACTTCAGCAGTGTTTGTTCGAGCCAGAGTGTGCGGCAGAAGAAATGCAGCGGGGAGGATATGGCCGACAGGGACTCCCCAGAACCTGAGCTGCCAAAGGTAAACTACTACTGCTGGTGACTTTGTTAAAATTGCCCTCCGATGCCAACAGAAACAAAATCATTCTGCTGCAATAAATGTCAGCGTGGGCAGTTTTTGCGGGATGCTGTCTTTAACGCCAATCCCAGAGAGCCATGGGAGTTTTTACTCTTCACTTGGACAGAAGTGTGCTGGAGACCTTCTTTATCACAACACTGATTGGACCTCCACGTAAACAGGTTGCACATTTTCTCATTAAGCTTAGTTGGCAGAGTGGGCAAACATGTTCTTGCATTATTTTAGGACAGCTAACCCGAATGCTAGCCATGTCGTCTCAATGATACAAATAATGGTCAGCCTAAATTAGCAATTTTTATTGTCACATTTGCGGCAGTTTGTTTTTTGCCTGTTGTTTGCAGCCAACCCTTTAAGCAAAATGGGACTATAATTGTAAATTCCTGATAACTCAGGCTAACGTGAATGTTTTTTTTCCATTCCACCAGAATCGGCCCAATGGCTGTTGCTAACTTTTTGACAGTTCTTTGTTCTAGTGATGTGGCAGCTGTTTCAGCACCAATGATAAAACCGGACCATTCTGTCCATCAGAGGCTCTGCAGTGAGCTAGTACGCTTGTAGAAGGCATGGGAGCAAGGGGCAGAGAGAAGGATTGTGGGACTCTTGACATGTATGTACAGCCCCACTGGCATCTCATTTTACTTAAAAGACATTTCCAGTGTTTTCTATCGCTGTACTGTGAATGGTTTTCCAGCTTTCATCGTGCTAAACTATGTTTTCTATTATTCTGTCATCTCAGATGTAGCATTAATTTGGAGCCGTTGCTTGATACTCAAAACTGAAACTGAATTTAGCAGTTCTCAAACTGCTGTTGACTATGGCATTGCAAGCAAACGCTTTTATTTACACATCTTGTTATTTCCTAAAAACAAGACTTATACAAAGTAAATAGATTTTTTTTTTTTTGGTCATAAACTCACTATTGTACCTGAGCAAACAAACCAAATTCTATTTTGTTTTGAGTATAGCGTCGGCTGTAAACGTTATAATGAGCAAAAACTCATTTTAACACTGGAATTGTCTTTCAGAGGTGCTGCGACTAAAAGTATAGTTGGCACAATCACGTCTTTCATGTTCAAATAAACTGGGATGCACTCACTGGCATCTGTCATTAATTTCATTTACCTAACCCCAGGTTGTACCTCTTATTTAAACATAATTTTTCCATTACAAATCCCTGCTCATTGTTGATTATGTTCAAGTGGTATATTAAATAAGTCAATTTTATTAAAAAAACTCAACTTCAAGTCATATCCTATTCCCCTTTAATTCTATTCTTTCTGGTGTACACTGAATTGCCATTGTTGTTTGGGACAAAAAAAGGGTTTCCTTCCTGTCTACTACCAACTATGAACATTTGTAAAGCAAAACAATCTGACCATAAGGTCCTTTGAGCAGCTGATCTGGAGCTTTTAGTTGTATCAAACCATCTTCCTCAGCAGAGGGAGTTTTTCCATTTAGCATGGAATTGATGATATTCAATCTCCCATCCTTCTGAGCGTTTTTTGTCCTTGTTTGAATTAAAGTTGATTCTCTGAATTGATCTTGTGGTCCACCTACAGTTTAATGGCATTATGCGGTACGATTGAAAGCTCCAGACCATCAGTGAGATGTGCAGATCAACAGTGACCAGAAAGAATCCACGAGGCACAATCTGGGGCTGTCATTTACTAAATGACACACTTGTCCTTAGCCCTAACCAAATATAATGTGTCATATGTGCACCATACATTACGTAAGGGGAACCATAGAACGTGTGCCGACAGGACAAACTGCGGCTGCTGAACTGAACTCGGCTAATAGTGGTTCTTTTCCTGTGGGTTTTCCACGCTCCGCCCGCTGCTCCCCTGCATGGCTGATGGAGATCAACATAGAGTACAATAAAGCATTTTAGTGCCCAGCCATGAATCTGTACAGAATATATACACCACTGGGATCCTACATGGCACTGGGCAGGTTGATGTGAAGGTTTACTCTCACATAAAGACAATACAATCAACATGGTTACGCTCAAGTACAGGTTAGTAATACAAATGTAGCGTCAGCACTATGGAGGGAGGAGGACCACTTCAATAATCAGAATGATAAGGATAATAAGGATAATAATAGACTTTTTAGCTTCCTAATGCTGTTTCCTTAATAGTAAAAAAAAAAAAAACACTAATGGGATAATGTAAGTCATCTTCAGTACATTCAGTCACATCGTCATCATAATACACTACGATAAATGTGCATTTCATGAAGGGGAACACCACAGCTGCAGCTGGGCGGATGTGCGGCGCTCTGGCATGTTAAGTTTCCTACGCGCCACCCTGCTTCTGTCAAAATCCTGCAAAACTGAAAGCTTCAAAAGTCAGTGATCTGGATTGGTACAGACAGTTCCTGCTGATCCTGCTTCCTGTCCCTTCGTCTGCACATCAACGACGTGTTATAAAACAGGTGTTTTTTTAAAGAAATGACAGTTTTTTTTAATTTTAGTTCTCTGCCTCTGAGCGAGGCGAAGCTTATTAAACACCATGGAATTGATGTCTGATAAATTCTGCCGTTCCTCATGTGAGACTTGGTCTCTCACATGGTCCTACTTCTTCCCTTCGCTCTCTGTGGAGACAAGAGGACAAAATGTAAGCTTTTAGTCATATATTGCCCTTTTATCTCAGGAACTAGAGTCAAGACTTCAGCCGGACTAGAGGTGGTCCGATTGCTTATAAAATCAATCCAAAGACACAAGAGCTGATGGTTTAGCTTTGAGCATCCGTACAAGTTGAAAATGTTTGAGGAAAAAGATTCAAGATCTTTAGAATGTAGATTATGTAACGTGTGATGACATTAATGAAGGCTACAAAAAGTTCACTGCGATGAATGATTGCATCAAGTCTGGAGTCTCTGCAAACTGATTTGAATAGTGATCTGAAACACTTTTGGCTGCTAACACTTTCACGTATTGTTGGGTACGGCAAACCAGTCGCTCTTCCTAGTAAACCGTTATGCTACAATGTCGCGCAAAGTGGACCTTTTTTTCTGTACCTTCCACCGTTGCTGCTTAAATTCCCTAAAGACTCAAAGTGGGGCCACATGCCAATGATGTGAAAGGTTTGACTTTACATAAATATTCTAGCCTGACGTCGTCATACTCAAATTCTAGTCACAATATAAGTGCTACTGCTTCGTTGGGCTGTAATTATAGGGGCGTTTCAACTGAACCAGGAAAGAAAATGGATAGACCTACAACCAATCAGAGCAATGGATAGACCTAAAACCAATCAGAGCAATGGATAGACCTACAACCAATCAGAGCAACGGATAGACCAACTAATCAGAGCAACGGATAGACCTACAACCAATCAGAGCAACGGATAGACCTACAACCAATCAGAGCAACGGGTAGACCAACTAATTAGAGCAACGGATAGACCTACAACCAATCAGAGCAACGGGTAGACCAACTAATTAGAGCAACGGATAGACCTACAACCAATCAGAGCAACGGATAGACCTACAACCAATCAGAGCAACGGATAGACCTACAAACAATCAGAGCAACGGAGTATGTGACGTGTGTTTAACTTTTTCAGAATCTCTCTTGAGTTTAGCACCAACGTATTCCTTGTGTGTGAAATCCTACAAGGCAATGATTTCAGATTTTCACATAATGAAACATCACTTTCTGTTTATTTTGTATATATTTACCTGCATGTTTTTTTGTTTTTATTTAATGCATTTTGCTGGAGGAAGCCAGCAAACAACAATTGTATTGCCTGCAATTGCTCCACTGAATTTGTTCTCAAATTTGTTGACAAATGAAAACTTCCAATTTGTGACTACAACATAAATGTCATTCCTTTAAGCCTTTAGATAAAGTTATAACACCATTGAATGCAAGCTGATAACATAAACAGACCTACACACAAATTAATATTACCATTGTGTTTGATTAGAGATAATGAGATAATTACACTGTGGTTGTGGGAAAACAGTTTGTTCACAAGATGAGAAGAAAATGCATTAGTGATCTTCAGATATCAGGTCTGACAATTAGCTTCTGTAGAAACTAGCTGCTGTTCTTCCTTTCTGGGCTGCTGGGTCTCCTCCACTGTCAGCATCGCTCCTGTTAATCTCTTCTATTTCACCGCAATTACCATTTATAGATAACTGCAGTCTCTGGAGCAGCAAAGTAATGATCACTTTACGCAGTTTACGGCCTGACAGGTTCCCTCTGCATTATTTCCCACTTTCAAACCAAGGCAGCGACATATAATCTCTAAATATATATAAATATAACCTCTGAAAATATATATAGAAAACACTGCAAAGTGGTTAATGATCTGCAGCATGATAACTGAGGCAACAAGGCAGTTTAGATATCTGATTTATTGGCTTCTCCAACTTATTCTGTTCCCAGTTTTTTTATAAAAACTAAAACAGGCAATTTATTTAATAAAATGCACATTCAGTGGATAATCTATGAGTCTGTGATTCACACCGGGAGCACACAAAATATTGCCACCACAGAAACAGTTTATTAGATTTGTTAGATTTTCCAAAGCTGATAAACGAAGTACACCTCTTTTTTTAAAATTGCAGCTGTTTACTTTTCTTTAGATAAATATTCTTCAAACCTTTTTATTTATCTTTGAAGCCATATCAGAATATAGATTTACTTTTTTGTATAACATTTTTCATAATTACCCAACTTGACAGGCTAAGAATCTTCATCTTCTTTTATATAAAAACATCCCATAAATCAAGATTGGAGTCTTGTGGAATAAAATGTACTTTTTGATGGCTTCCTCTCAGTATTTGTCTATTTTTTTTTTACATTTTTTAAATATACTTCTACATTTTTTTTTGGTAAGCACAGACTCACCAGTAGAGGAGTGTCCTGACAACTGCTGAGTGGAGACCAGGGACCTGGAGCTCAAGCCTTCAACAAAGAGCAGTAAGAACACAGTGGGGGAAAATCAGCACCACATTCACACTGTCTGTGTTCACAAATGTAAGGATTTGCTGCTTTTTCTTTTAATTATTTTAAGTATTTGAATCTATTTTTAATAGTGGTTGAGGTTTAAACTGTTTTGGGCAAAACAATAATACGCCCGTATTAACAATTTGATAAAGATACATAGAATAATAATAACAGTCAAAGGGAACATTTTATGTGTACTTTTACATTTAATACTTTGAGAACACTGTCCTGATTATACTTACAAACTTTAATGTCATTTCACTTTTACTTGTAATGGAGACATTTTTACTACTTCTATCTCATTACTTCAATCAATTTTATTTGGAGGATGAAAAAGTCCGAGGTACAGGCTAATACCAGTAAAATGTAATACTTATTCCAGCACTGATGAAACCAGTCATGAGAAAAAGTCAAGACCAAAGTTTGGGTAAAAAAGAAAAGAAAAGATGTTTCTTTGTTTACTTATCATCAAGCAACTACTTACACTAACAGTCCGATAGTTACAGCCATATGTGACAGCTAAACTTGTTAATTCAAAACACTAGCTTTACTCCAACAGCCTTCATGCACCTCACAAGTAATTGATGTGAAGTATAATTCAGCTTCCGTTTCACATATGATGCAGTACTTTAATAGCCGCGGTCAGTTTGGCACATTTTGGGCTCAGTGAGCGGTCGTACCTTGGTAGATGTCGTACTGTCCTGACATCAGGTTGTAGCTCATACCCAGGTGTGTGTGATGGTGTGTGTGGAGGTGTCGGGCGAACGATACGTGGTTCCTCTCTCGCTCCGTCTCTCTCTCCCCCTCGGGGGAACCCTTCTCACCAGGCTGCAGGCAAACATGCACAAATTTGACTTTGTTTATTTTTTAACTGTTGAGCATGTTCATGAAATATCTTCAGCCCTCAGTATGGCTGATTTAAATACTATATACTATTATTATTATTATATATTTTATAAATATTTAATGAGCCTTGTTGAACTTTTGGAACGTTTGTATCTGTTAGGGGGTTTAAAATGTGCATTTTAATTACTGGGGGTTTAGACTGTGTATTTATTAATTTGTTAATGTAAAATGGACCGTATGTGAAGTGTTCTTCACTCGAGGAAAAGTGGTTAAATCATTTTCAATAGAAATATAGATGTCTGAAGACAAACAGTGCTGCTGCAGCCTCTGACGTTTACGAGCAGAAACATTAACTTCTGGTTTCCGTGTTTGTCTTTAACCTTTCTTTAATCTTTTTCTGTGTGTTCATCTGGAAACACAGCATCGGTTGTTTGAAGGGAAGGTGTAACAATGAGCTGCACTGTGTGCTTGGGGCCAGACTCATCTCATGAAATGGCGTATGCATGACACGCCATTTTGAATGCCATTATTGTCGCTTTTTAGCATGTTAATCAATGCCGTTTGGCCTCCGTTGAATGACATTACCTTGCCATTGCATGTCAATTTACGTCGTAGAGAGCACACAGGACTTTCCCCCAGGAGACCGGGGACTGTTTCCCGCGCGTCACGTTTCCTAAACTCAACCATTGGTTTCTTTTTTTTTTTACTAAACCCAACCCTGTTCTTCTTTTCCTAAATCCAACTGCGTTTCCCAAACTTTCCCAAAATTGTTGCTTTCTTTTTGCACGCCAGGTGGCTTGTATGTTTATGTTCGCTGTATACAGCCTAGACATACATGCGGATAGCTGAAAATACATCCAGATAACACGCCACTTGGCTTCAGAAAGTGGGCGTGTATGTTTACGCAAAGTCATGACGTCATGTTGATGTGGCAGTAAAGTGAGCGGTGTCTCACAGCGGGTGATTTCCCGTGGTATTGATGGCTTTGCTGCTGCAGCAGCTCGATGGCTGAGGACGAGGAAGAGTTGCCGGTCTGCTTGCTGCTCACCGCTCCTCCTCTGCCGGGTGGAGTCACCTCCGACTCCTCCCTGCCTGCCGTCTTACCATACAGAGGGTAGTGGAAACCTGGTGGACACACAGTTACGCACACACCCGTGGAAACATACCAACACATGACAAACATATGGTGACTTGATTTGACCAACTAAAACAAGAGTTACAAAAAAAAATGAGATTGGTGTTGATCTTCTCAGCAAGAAAGTGAATAAGCGTATATCCCAAAATGTCAAACTGTTCCCTCAGAGGTGCCCAAATTCTTTCAGATGAAGGGCCAACATTTGTCTGGATGGAAGGCCACAGACCAAAACTAAATGCTGATGTTGAAGAATAACACAATTCTTGTAATTCTTTGTGGATAAGACTTTTTCATGTAATTTAATAGGAAAGTTTACCAGCACTGGGCTTTATAATGCCGTAAAACTCAGATTACGTGCTTTTTTTAGCTGCAGTAAATGTACATTTTGCAGTCATTATGGTTAGGATTTTACAGCACTTTCAAATTAAAAGGAGAATAAGCATGAGCATGTCAAATGCTATTTACTTAGACTCGTACCTGGGTAATTGTGGACCAGGGTTTGGGACACCCCTCTGTAGGAACCCCCATCGCTTTCACACATTGCAAGGTAGGGTGGGTAGGAGGAGTGCTGGTACTGGATGTAGGGCTGCTGGGGGGTCATTGGAGGAGACACCGCTACCCGGGCACTCTGGGACTCCTCAGCCAACCCTACCATTGGCTCCTGGCCTTGATCATCCAGCCTGTCTGAATCCTCCACGTCGATGGCGAGCGGGAGATCGTGGACCCTGGCTTTTTTAGCATCTCCGCCCACACCTCCTCCTGAGGTCATCTTGGCCCCGTCAGGCTCCACGGTAGCACCCCATTCCTTTCCCCTGTCTGCTTCACCCTCCTCGGCCTCCTCCCCATGTTGTAGCTCTGAGTATTTGCTGTGAGCGAGGCAGTGAGCCCAGGCCGGGCCGTCTGAGGGCTAGATCGATGAGGACAAGTGTTGGTGCTAGTTGCAGTGTTTCCCCTATAATTCTTTGTTAACAGTGGTGGGTGGGAGTCTTTTTGGGGTCAGTTCAACTTCGGTCCATGTCTCTGTCCCAGTTTTTGTTTATATGGCCGGTTGCAGGGCTAATACTAAATCATAGCCCTTTAGCATTTTGTCTCTTTTGTGTTTTTTGTTTTTGCTAATTTATAACTTTCATTTGTACATTTTCTTTTTAGCAGGGAGAGAGAATTTCCTGCTGCGGTGGCCCACCGCTGCTGAATGACTATAGAGGAAACACTGTGTACTTGAGAAAACAGAACCATAGACAGACCATCTATCACCGGCTCTGGTTGTGATGTTGATGAAAGATGACGACGTTTCAACAGCAGGCAGCCATTCAGGGGTGGGATGTGAGGAGTGTGGCGTCCCTCTCAATGACACGAATGAAGACATGTCTCACACATGATCAACTGCAGAATTTAGGCCAAACTGCATGAAAAAACAACCTCCCGGACACAGCTTTCATTCAATTCATACAACCTTGTTTTTTACATGACCCAGTATGGCTACAGATAGCGGTAAAATTCATCGTGAGATGACATGTTTAAAAATCTGTACAAGCTTTCTGAAAAAGCAGCTCATACAAAAACCAACACTTATGTATTAGAAATGTTTCTTTTGTTCCTTTATGTGATTTACATTAACAGCTAGAGTTGGAATAACACATTTCCCCCATTGATTTTCAACATTAAAAACATCCATCAAATCAAACCACACAATTTTTGATTTCAACTGAAACTACCATGTCAAAGTACAGCTAGAGCACCACAGAAGCCACGTGGTCTTTGTTTTTAGCACCTATTGGTTTCACTGTACACACCGTGTGATTCATCTCTTTGTGACACTCAAGAGCAGCCATTAAAGCACACCAACAACACCATCAGCGGCGGCGGCAGGTTATAGACAGAGGGAGAAACTTACACTGGAATAGGAAACATTTGAGTCCAGATCTGCCTGACTGTTTGGGTTGTGGAGAGATGAAGAAGAGGAAGAGGAAGGTGACTTGATGTCATCGCAGTCTTTCATCGAGACCTGGTGCTGCTCCACCATGCCACTGTGCACCGCCTTTACGCCCAGACTCTGTCCCCTTTCTCCCCTCTCAGTCATCTCCACATAGGACATGACAGGTTTGGGACAGCAACTTTTAGTGCCATCTTTACCGTGCATGGGTCCACTGGCTGAACCCCCAACCACATGTTTATCATCTTCACTGTCTCTCACCCCATGTCCCCTCTCGCCCCTCTGCTTGGCGCCGTGTATCTGGTCACAGCATTTGGAGGCCAGTAACAGTTTCTGGTCCATGTAGATCCCTCTGGCGTACTGGCCGTAGTACAGTGACTGGGCCAAGGCGGTCTGTGTCTGACTCATAGCCAGCTGGAGCTGAGACTGAGGTGGCCCGTCGCCTTTCTTTGAGTCTAAAAAGTCGTGGGAGGAGCTTTTATCTTCCTCTTTCAGTTCTTCCTTTCGGTCTTTCCCTTTGCCCTCGTGGCCAGAGCTTTTGTGAAAAGCAATGCTGCTGCTGTTTTGCCGGTCAGACTGCATGTACCCCTGCAGGTAGTAGGGCTCGTAGCTGTGGTAGTACGGGGATTGGGGGTCTTTTGATGTCGGGGCAGAGGCAGTGGGTGGGGTTTTACCACAGTTACCATGGCTACTGTTGGAGCTCACCTCTGAAGAGGCCGAGGAGGCTGACTTGGATCTGATTCCATCCGAGCGACATTCAGAAGATCCCCCGTCATCCCCGGCATCTGAGATGTCAGAGTAGGCGGGGCTGTTGTTCTTGCTGTCTGTTGCTAGGCAACTACCACTGGAGTCAAGCCGGGATGAACCACCGATGGAGGGACTGGGGGCGTTGTCGGTGAAGGTGTAGACCTTGTCAGCCTCAGCCCGGATACTGGCCATCCTGCTCTCCTGGCTTTCTGTGAGCCCGTTCAGTACATCCTGCTTACTGAGGTGCTCCTTCAGAAGACTCCCAGAAATTTCGTTCACGCCCATTTTCGAACCTCCAACATCTTCCATTTTGATTCCACTGCCCTCGCCATTAGGTGTCCTGGTTTGCGCATCTTTGTTGTGTTTGTCCTTCAACCTCCGTTTCTCTTTCTTCCTGGTCTCTTTAGTGCAGGGGACCAGGGTGGCTTTGACAAGGCTCGGCTCTACAATGATGCTCAGCTTTGGTTTGATGGGTTTCAACGGAAGGTTTTTACTTGTGAGGCCTACGGCTGCCATGGGTGAGGGCTGCTGAGAGGGGGCAGTATCTGCTGTGCCGGTCGGAAACGCCGTGTTAGGTATGGCGATCAGCTTTGGGGGAGCAGGAGCAGGAGCAATCGGCCGGTTGGTCCGTGACTTGGACAGCTTCTCAACCTTCCCGTTGGCCTTCTTGCTCTTGTCGCACACCCCCCCCTTTTTGTCAATCAAGCCTTCGGCTTCCAGCTTGGGCATCTCAACCGTGGAGTTCCTGTCTGGGACCATGCAGTTCTCCAGAACCACAGTCATGTTGGAGATGATGGGCAGATTGCTGAGGTCATCA
This sequence comes from Etheostoma cragini, assembly GCF_013103735.1. Taxonomy (NCBI): domain Eukaryota; kingdom Metazoa; phylum Chordata; class Actinopteri; order Perciformes; family Percidae; genus Etheostoma; species Etheostoma cragini. The sequence goes on along the minus strand of NC_048411.1, from coordinate 27,622,857 downwards.
ATCAGCCCATCTTTCAGCAGTGAGGTTCTTCTGGTCTTGGGGTTGGCTGAGTGGCTGTGGTCAGTACTGAGGAGAAGCCGTCTGTTCTTAGGCGACCCCACTGTGGTCACCTTATATAGAGGAGCGGGTTTTTTAGAGGAGCTGTTGGCATTAGTGCTGTTTGTCTCTGAGAGGTCGTACGTCATGTTGCCGATGGTGTCCTCACAGTCCGATAGTCGTTCCTCGCTCTCCCCGTCCTTCATGGGCTCCAACTCAGGCTTCCTTTGCTCCTCAGCCTCCAGGTGTGCATGTGTCTGGTGGTAGCGCAGGCCGTTGATGTGCTTGTAGCGTTTAGTGCAGTTGGGGTGGGGGCAGTCGATGAGGATGGGTGGGGGAGGTGGTGAGGAGGCACAACCTCCTCCAGGGTCCATGAACGAAGGGTCAGATTTGCCAAGCGGCGTGGACGGGGCGCTGCGGGATTTGGCTCGGATCCTCTTCCCGTTTCCGTTTTTGATTTCATCCGAGGAGACCAGGCTGAGATCCAGGTCTGCCAGCGGTTTGTTCTTCCGCTTCCCGGAGGAGAGAGAGGAGGTGCTGTTGGCAGGTTTCACCTCCTCCACAGTGAAGAAAGAAGGTGGCGCTCGACAGTTGCTGTTAATGAGGTTCAGGCTTCCTCTCCGTCCCTTGCTGTGGATGGGTGCAGTGGTTCCAGCCACACCACCTCCACGGCTCCTGTGCTGTGATAGACCCCTGATTTTGGCAGCAGGGGCCGGATCAACGCAGGGCCTCTCGGCCATGGCCATTCGCATCCGTTTGCCCCGGCCACGCCCACCTTGCAACTCAGGGTCACTGGAGGGAGACTCACAAAACCTGCACACAGGAAGAGAAAAACAATGGATTTAAAGACCACTTTACCCAGACATCAAGGGTAAAAATGTATTTTGTTCTATACAAAGCCTGCTTCTTTTTTAATAACGTAAAAACCTGTACTATCCACAGTTATCTTTCTGTTTGATGGAGACATTTTGTATTCACATGTCGTCCCTTTCTACTTTGAAGTCTTTTGATGCTGTTTACCAGAGAGACTCACATTTTATTTCCAACTGCTTCTCTACACTCACACAATGTTATTTATATCTAAAACCTGTCTGCTTGGATCAGGAAAATGCGTTGCTTTAGATTTATCTACAGATTATGGCTCTATTTTCCAACCTGGACCCTATGTGCTGGCCTTTCTGTGCATTAATTATGGCCCTACATCGCAGAACTCTATGAATATATTCTGACCTTGGAAAGACTGTTTTGGGTGTTAATCACCTTATTAATGAATGAAACTGCAAAGCACGTGGAGACTAGACTTTCTTGTCCCCCTCTGTGATTTCGAAATGATGATATCTCACATTTCTTGTGATGTTTGTAATTGCTTTTTACATCAGTGTGTCCCTGAATGTCACTGAAGCCGCTGGAAAGTCCCACTGAAATTTAATGGATTTTCTTTGGTATTTCAAGGTTATTTGTTGCTCTCATGCCTCTATTTAAAGTATCCCACACTTTAAATGTGAAAAATGTTAGCATCTTTTATTTTGTTTATGTTGTTTGTTAGCTTCTTATCTTATATCTGGCGGTGGCTGACATCTACAATTATAGGGTGTTTGCACTCTGTACTGACAGTCCCCTCTGCACTGGAGGTTTCAGGATTTTTCCAGCTTTTGCGTATCAGAAAAAAGCCATTTAGAATCTGTGATGTACCAACTATAGCTTGCCCGGGGTGTGTTTGAATTTCAGATTTTAGGGAAGTTCACATAGGCATCGTTCAGGAGAGGAACGTGAAAAAATCTTTGTAGTGACAACCATTGCACAGATACAGGTCAGTTTAATCATTTTATGGGACATAACCATAAGACAACTTTTATTCATTTTGATAGAGTGATCTAGTCCAGGTGATTTCCTACAATTCAAACATTGTCTACTAAATCTGAAGAGTCAAAGCTTATTAGTTGGTATTGTTTTTTATAATATTTGATGATCTTTTTGCTTTGGTTTCATGCAGAGACTGATCATGCATCATCAAAGAGGAAGCATTTTAGTCTACTGAATTATATAATAAAACAGAATTTAGCCACTGCTGACAGACGTCAGCAGAGTCCAAGTGAAAAAAGCAATTTAGTCCCTGGTGTCTGAGATTAAGCTGTAATTGCCATGACAACAACCATTCACATACAGCAGCAATAATTGAGAGGTTTTAGCACCTCAAGGAGGGACTGTCACATTTTCTGCTCAGCAATTACAAAAAAACATCTTCATTTTGTATAACAGTTGGCATGGAGAGTGTTGCTGTTAAAGCTCATCATGGAACAGCAAACAGCCTTTTTTTTATCATTTCACATAAAAACAACTAAGTGCTCTTTTCAGTTAATCAAGTAAACAACCACTAGCAAATAAAAGCCAATAAGAATTACAATGAAATGCTTAAACATGATAGTTTGAACAGGGCAATACACCAAGGAGAAGTGAGTCAGAATAATTATATAAGGCCTGTCCTTATAATGCGTTTACAATTAGAATAGAAATTGCTTTCAACTATCAATTTAGGGCTGTTTTCACCAGTCTGAGAGCCAGACGCTCACTAGATGTTGATGATGAAACCAGTTGATGGACGTAATGTCATTTTACGATGGAAACACGTCATGCAGCTTTGTTGCTTGTGGCCCGAACAAAAAAAGAGCAGTGTCCTAATTTTTTCACACTTGTGTTGCCCCTGTGGCGATGTGACGAGCCAATCACAATCCAACTGGAGCAAAAAATATGTGCTGTTTTTAGAATTTAAATTGAAGTCAAAGGAAGCTGCAACTGTGTGTACATTGGAACAAATACACCGCCGTTGAAAAGTTAGGAATAAACTGCTTTCCTTATTAAAAATATATATTATAATTCAGACACACAATGTTTTACTTACATGTGAAATAGTTTTGGCCTTAAAAAAAGAATTGAAGAAAAGAATGAAATGATTCAAACTTCCATTCCAGTGGATGTACCCGCAGTGTTGCATGACAGGGAGAATCCTGTTGGAACCTGGATGCTGAATTTGTTTTCCAGTCCAGAAAAGTGTTAAGTGACCTTTGATTATTACGAAAGCACAACAGCGCTATTGGGTTATACAAGTTCTACATTTTTTGCAATCTAAACAAAGTTGCAACAAGAAACATATGCTTTGTCCTATGGCTGAACCTTTCTCTTGTCTTCAAAGTTCTCTGTAAAGAAACAGAGGAAGAGAAAGAACAAAGAAAGTGTGTGTAGTGTAGCATCACCTTGGAGGAGCCCAGTCGTGTTTGGTGCAGTCTAACAGAGTTCCCACGTAGGTTCTCTTCCTCCACGTCACGTTCACCACCAGCACACCTGTCAATCACACGAGACAGAGGCAGAAAGGGTTAGTACTAGATCTCCTGAGACCAGAACAGGCTGCATCAGTAAAAGGGTAGAGAATTTAGAGCAACACAGGACACAGGACTAAAAGAGGTACTATGGGTAGTTGCATTTAGATTATAAACAGCATTCAACGACAAAATGAGCATTTGTGATATTTAAAGTTTTATCCTAAAATGTACATTTCTTTAAAACATGGACGTTTCTGTTACTAATTCAACACATACTGAGTTTAACTGCTGAGTTTAAAGCGGCTCATATTGCCTGTTACAGCTTCTGTGATATCAATCAGCAACATCAGAGAAGGAAAATACAGTCTTCTGGTGCCGTCAGGTGTTTGGTTGTAAGGAAAATGTAGTCTCCATAGTTTAAACTTGAATCTGAGAACTGATGACCCTTCAGCCATCTAAAATAAATGTCTCTCTCTTACTCTCTCACACACTCCCAGACTGACATTTAAAAACCATTAACCTCCGTTTTGTAATGTGCCAGCGGCAACGCAGAGCAAATCCAATCCTGGATGCATTACAGCTTCAAAACGAGGTGGCGCTGCCATCACAAAACACTCTCACCGATAAATGGGAGCAGGAGAACACGGCCAAGTGTGTTGCTAAGTTTAACAAAAGGTGGACGGTAATGAGGCAGATTTTTGTTTTTTAAAATCTCCAATTAATGAGCTGAATGGATTTCATTCATCAACAACTTAATATTTCTAATACATTCTGTAAATTCCCTTTTAAAGGGACAGTTTAGATCGTTTGAAATGGGGTTGTATGAGCTCTTTCTCCATAGTCAGTGTATTACAGTAGACGGCGGTCTGCACTCCCCCAGTTTGGAAAAGCAGACAACACGGAGTACCAACACGGACGCGTGCCCCGACCGCTGTCAACTGTAGCTAATACACTGACTATCCAGCAGTACCTCATACAAGCACACTTCAACAGATCCAAACTATCCCTTTAAGAAGCTTCAATGTTTGATGAAATATCTTTTCTATATCGTAGAAAAACCACACATTTATATTCCGTTCCACTATATTCACTGACTGAAATATTTAAACCCAAGATCACATTCTTCACGGCTGCAACCTCTTATTAAATGGAAATATTCTACATTATACGTACGGAAGTAAACATCATATCCTGATTGAATATGCATTTTTGAGTACTCCAGTTGCAAAGAAACTGGGATACTGCAGAATGCAAACATCATATCCAGCTTTGTGCTGAATGTCTGCCATCTGCATAAGTTGCCCTTGAATTAAGTCGACAGAAGAACTGTATTTTATGACAACCATCAAAACAAAGAAACTGTATTTTAGGTCATCTTTAAACCTAGATGTTTTCATCACAAACACGGAGGTAAGTCAACACACACAGACATACTTGCACTGACTTAAATTAATAAGAAACCTGGATAATGTTGGAATCATAAAGAAAGCTTCAGGTTTCTCATACTCTATGTGAACATCATATCCTAAATGTGATCAAAACCAGTATAAACGAGTGTGCATGTAAATACACTGTGTTCTTCAGGAACGGCCCCTAAGACTAAACAAGTTCCAGCAAGCATCTTTTGTTCAGCCCCACGTCTTCAGTCTTCTTCCGGCTTAGATTGAGCAGTTGGTCAAGTCTGATTCAGTGAAAAATTAAAGGCTCTTTCTCTTTCTTTTTTCTACCACGTCTGCTCCGCTCTTCACATAATGCACATAACAAAACCAATTTGTTAAAACATTCCCTCAAAGTTCACATTCATTACTGTAATCTGTGTTTAAATAGCCACTACGTGGCTGCAGATTTTGTATTAATCTGTTGATTTGCAACTGCAATTCAAACTAAGATTTAAAAAAAAAGACTAATCTGACATGCGCCATTCCCTACATCAACACACTGTTTCAGTGTGCAGGTCTAGTTATTGTTTCTGCTTTGCATTACACTCTCAGCAGGTGTGTATGCACTATCCAACTATTGTGCATTCATTTGCTCAAACTCTCATCTGTGTATAAGTTGCTGACACTGCAGCAGGCGCTATGGACCCCGTCTCCTCAGTGCCTTGCTGTCAAACATAACTGCTGACCGGAGGTGGTCAGGGTTGAGGGGGGGCGTTGAAAGCGCAGGACCTGGGTTCACATTCTGATTCCCTTCTTTAGTCTGCTTAAGCTATTTGGGTAAAGTCAGGGGTAAATGGTGGTTTCGATTTAATGTTAATAAACATGTTGTGCTTCAAGTGCTTTCTAAATTTTTACTTTTTATTAAACAAAAAGATGCTTGCGTAAGGTAAAGTGCAGCATCATCAAAGACCGCTCTTACCCCAACCATAGACTGGTCGTCCCACTCCCGTCCGGGAGGCGTCTCAGGTCTCTCCACACCCGTACCAGCAGGTTCAGAGGAAGCTTCTTTCTTGCGGCTGTCATCCTACTAAACTCTAGCTCTGCATCCCGGTTGACAATTTAACCTACTAAGCCGCCGCCCCCCACCCCCTACCCCACCCATAGAGTTCAATTTATTTATTTACAGATGTAAACGTCACGTAAATACTAATTACACCTATATATAGCCATATGCTACTGCTCTTCATACTATTCATCCTACACATACACTTAGTCTTACTACTCTTATAATGATACCACACTGCATATAGGTGTACACACTGTACATATCTGTCTATATGGTTCATTCAGTATAGCCATATATTTTGTTAACACACTGCATTTATCTATATTATACTTACTACTAGTATAATGTCGCTGCTACTACATTGGACATATCTGTACAAATTTTTCATACATTGTTCATATTACATTGCCATATTCATTCTGCTCCTATAACAATGCAATATATTTCTTGTCCTGCCTATGCACCACCTGTCTATACTTGTATAGCACAATGACAATAAAGTTGAATCTAATGGAACACGTGATCTTTCTCTAACCTTAACCACGTGCGGCCAGTGACGAAATGTAACCATACAAATGTTTAATATCGCTGTTGTCACTAAAAGTGGATACTGTAATGTAAGATTGGATATTTTGGCAGAAAACTATGACATATGTAAGCAGTGAACATTTTGCGGTTGCTGTGGTGTACTTGCCCCCTATTTTCTTCTCTACTTTATAAATAAGTGGGTTTTGTGCTTGGTGGTGTGTTTTAGAAGAAGGCGGAGAAATAAAGGACTGGATGGGTATGGATTCTTTGCTGGTTGCCTGGCAACTGCTCGGAGCCCAAAAAAAAAGAAAAAGATAGTCTGGCACAACAAAAACCCCATAAAACAGTGAATTCTCATCTTTACACTTGGGTTTTGTGCAGAATAAACCAACGAGATAAAACATGTTCAATCAGTGAGATTTAAAAGGTTGTTGTAGGTGTAACCTTTTGAAAAAAAGTCAGCCTTGCTAATTCCCCATTGTTTCCAGTCTTAATGAGCTAAGCTAAGCTAACAGGCTGAAGCTTCATATTTACAGCCAGACATGGGAGTGGCATATCTATATATATATATATACCAACTCTCCAACAGATGGTGAGTGTATGTTTCCCCCAAACTACAGTATGCACTATTCTTGAAGGGCAAATAACATAAACCTACGACATTACCATGTTTATAACGAGCAAGTATTTTACATGTGTGTTTACAAGACAGTAATTATCTATAATCATTGTAATTGACTTTATCTCTGGCATCAAATCAGACAGAGAGACAGTCTTGGAGCTCAGCTAATGGTTGGACCAATCACCATCTGATTAGCGCTCTTCAGACTCTGGTGTCCTGCAGGGTGGAGGAGGGTGTGTGTGTCCTTTCAATTTTTCCAATTAGTATTCTGCTTAATTAACATGCAACCGGCATATTCCCCTCGTCGTATCCCTCCGCCGTCACGAGGAGGGGACTCTCCAGCTATCCCTCCGCCTACTGAACAGTAGTCCCTGTGCGGCATGGAGGATGCTTCGGTAGGAAAAAAACAAGAGGAAAAAAAAGAAGGCCTCTCATGTCTCTCTTCGTCATTCTTTGACTCTTGACATTGTCCATCGAAATGATCCCTCTTCATCTGTTTCTTTCCACCTTTACCTTTATATTCCTCTCCATCTCTCAATCCCCGAGGTGGTTTAAAAATAGAAAAAAAACCTCTGTTGCTATTCTGTCCATCTCCTCACTTCTTCTTTCTCCTCCTCCCCATTTATCCATTTTGTCAGACTGAACATTGAATCCATGTCCTCGCTCCTTTTCTCATATTTATATTTCTTTCATCCCTCCTCAGTCCATATATCTTTGTCCTTGCTCTTCAGGCTCTTCCAGTAAACTAACTAAAAATACTATATATTAGTATTTGTTAACATATTACATCTCTCTGTGCATATGTAGAACTCCAGATGTGTTTCTCTGCTTCACTTTACTGATGCTGCTGCAGTTTGTTTACTCTCACAAACCTGGAAAGACAAAGCTTTGATGTTTGCTGTTCACATTTATTTCCTCCACCGGGGGGGCGATGTGTTCAGGCCTGCTCGTCTGCTTGTCTCTTAGGAGGAACACATTTGAGGGAAATTTGGGGAAAAGTTGAAACCGGCCACAGAAGTAATTTGTTTCCTCTGTGAATCCAGGGTTTTTTCAAAGGAGTTAGTGTGGATAACACTGAAGATTTTTAACTATTCCTTCATGAATCGCGGCTCTTAAAGTGATAGTCCCATGTTTTTCTTAGCTCCTATACCTTTGAAAACACCAAAGTCACACAATAACACAAACTAACCAATCAAGGCAGCAGTAACTCCCATGTTTTGTGGGCTAAAATCACCGTTTTGGTCAAAAAGAGGCTGGTGGCTTTGAAGAGACAGGCAAGAAGACGAGAAAATAATTTACCGGTATATCAGATGGTTTTGTAACGCCAGCAGCCATCCAATCCCTTAACCCACATGTCAAACTCAAGTCCAGACCCTCGCATTTTTTGATCCGGCCGCTATATCACATTAAATGCTTTCTTTTCTACATTTTTTGCCACTTTTTCCAATTGGAAATACGCCACACTACACATCACAACAGATAAAATTCTGTGACATGTGCCCCATGATTGACTGTCATGGTGTGTATTTTGATTTTGAAATGTTTTATAACTTTCATTTTTGAATCATTTGTAGATGTCTTTTTTTTTTGAACAATTGACTAATCTTTAAAATGCGGTTAAAACGTCATTGTATGTCTTGTTTTATCTAAAACAGAAAAGAAGCAAATCCTCAAATAGAACCAAAGAATAATTGGCTTTTTTTCCTGCTGAGTAACTGTAATTGTAGTAATTGTATTTATTTCCTGATTGATTAATTCCTCAGCAGTACTATATTTGTTAATTGAATTCAGCTCTGGTTTCTCATTTTAAATGTGTGTGCTTTACTATAAAAGCTTCATTTTAATAACTGTGGCGTTTATCTTCTTTATGGTTTTTTTCTTGTTTTTATCTGTTTAAGATTGTCAAGGTCTGCAAGGAAACATTTTAATTCAATTTCCTTTCAGTGTTTTCATTGTGCTGACTGAAGTTTAATCCCCCCTCTGGTTTCCTCTTGCTCCATCTCTTCTATACAAGCACAGTCTCTCTTTCCTACTCTCCTCTCCTCCTCCTCTCTGGCCTGCTTAGGATCACCCTTTGCCCAGGATATAGTACCCTGTGTTGTGTTTGTTTTTTCTACTTCTTCTCCTCTATTTTATTTTTGTCCGGGCAGAGGGAGAAAGTGAAAGTTAATTAATACTGGGCAGGGATACAGACGCCTCTCCACCAAACTCAACACTCCACTTCAGAGGCCCCACGGCTGGCAACGCGAGATGGGCAACAAGAGATGGGATTATTCATTAGCAGCCTACAGTAAGGTACTGTATTACACTTCCACTGAGAGGCTGCGGTGCTAAGCGCTGTCCTTGTTAACGGCCTATCAAAATGCGATGGCGGATGAATCATCAGGCCGGCTGACACACCGCCCGGTACTCCCAAGGTATCATTTTGTAGTGTTCGACGGGTTTCTGGTTCTATTTTTCTTCTTGTTTTGGACTCGTGATTCTCTGCAGCTCGACGCCAAAGCTGCTCCTATGAGGATATCCAGACACGTTTAAAAATAAACTTGACTTTGATTATTTTAATTTGGAATGAAAAAGATAAGAAGCATCTATTTGTTCTTCTGGCATATGTTTTTTAGACCCATATAAGAACGACACCCAATTTCATTTGGTTTTAGGCGGCAAACTGTGTTGAAATGTCCAGCTTTTTAAATCCACATTTTCTCGACAAAAAAGGTAATATTGAAAGGTGATGTAGGGTTGGGTGATAGGGAGAAAATCAGATATCACGATATTTTTGACCAAATACCTCAATATTGATATTGTGGCGAGACTCTAGGGGTGACAATTGGTGCAAAATATCTTCACACTTAGATTTTAGATAAATAATCATCAGTAATGTGGACATAATGTCTAAGTGGGTAAAGGCTAATATTAGAACAGCTAGAACTGTCTGGTAAGTACATTAAAACCCAAGATCACATAAAAATTTTTATCACATAAAAGTACATTGCTTTACTTTCAAACCAGTAGAAGACAACACTTATTTCATTACACGATATTACAATATCCCAAATCTAAGACAATATCTAGTCTCATATCATGATATTGATATAATATCGATATATTGCTCAGCTCTAAGATGATGTTCTGCCAGAAGAAGCACAATAGAAGTAACATGACAAAAAACTGCCTCTGCGGGGTTCTTTGGGCAACTGGCATGACAAGGTTGGTACTGACTTCCAAAACTGTTTTCTGGTCTGCCACGTCTATATCTAAGGTTTGGTAAGGTTTAGATGCAATTACTACTTGCTTAAGGATGGGAAAAGAAGGTTTGGTGGGGTTAAAAGAAACCATCAAAGTTGGTGGGAGACAGGATTCAAACTGTGGTCCTGAGTGTCAAAGTGTCATTTTGCTGACACAGTCATTCACATTGGCAGCGTCACAATGCATTTTGTCAGTCAAATACACATGGAACAACATATCATGTAGACTAGGGAAGAAAAAATATTTCACATCTTGTAATAACATTCCATATTTAAGTAACACTATTACACTGAACCAACGTCAATCCACTGATTAACACCTTGAGATGTGGATACATGCTGCAACCGACCAATCGACCAGTAATGATGTATTTCTGGTCAATCATTCTCATTTTGGAAGCACAACACATTCCAGTAAACCTGTAAAGCACCATCTAAGGAGGCAGACATATTTACTCAGTTCTGATTCCAACTCTAAGACAAGCAGTTCCTGTGGAGCTGTCAGAAATTTGGATGCTTTCATTCCACAGCTTCTAAAAATGAAGAGTCTCCAATTACAGAGTCCCTTCTTAAATGTGTTGATTCAAACTACACATTCTTTAGTTATAAGAGGAGGAACAAAACAAACCATTTGCTGGAAACTCACACCTGAATTATCACACCTCACTTCCACTCAGCCTGCGTTCAGTAAAAATAGTTTGTGACCGTCATCCTTGCCTGTTTAGAGCCACGATTAAATGAGGACCACTAAACCTCAAATCTGAAAACAAAGGAAATGTGCAGCGCAGTGATCGGTTCCAAAGATCGACGCAAAAAAGAAAAGAGTCATTTTGTAGAAGTCAAGTCAAGCTTGCAGATCAGAAAAGCTGCTGATGCGTTTCTACCATCTTGGCTTTCACTGATGCTTGACTCAATTTAATTTACTTGAGTTTGGCATGTGAGACTCTCCACGTCATTAGGGTTTCCCCTAGAAAAGCTGTTAGCCCTGTGGCAAGTGTCTTTTTCTTTTCTTTTTTTTTACTAGAGCTTTGCCAGGAACAGTCACAGAATGATGGCAGTATTAATGTATGGCCTATGATAACAGAATCATGAAAGAATTGCGAGAATTTAAACAAATATGCCACAGATTCCATAGAGGCTCTACATTCAGTCAGTGCTAGAAGCTATGTGACTGGAGATTTTAAAATACAGTAGTTTCTAATGAGCCACCCCACTGTAACTGTAGTTTAGGCCAGGTGGGCCACCAGGCTTGATATAGACTGGAGAAAAAAAACTGGTAGTTTGTATATACCATTCACCTCATGAGTCTCAAATTCTCTCAACATAAAAACCACAAAAAATATACAGTAGGTATTTTTTTGGAATCTGGGTGAACAAGCCCCTTAAACTTGCTACCAATAGAATGTTCACTAGTGAAAGCCCACTGTTTACTCTTCAGAAACACTCCTTACCCTCCTCAGTCTCGTGCCACACGATGCCTTCCAAGTTGACACTGGTTCCGGGCTGGCAGGGTCCCAGACAGACCGAGTCGCCCTCCAGTGCTCCAGAGTTGCCTCCATCCTGGGTGTTGGTGCCTATAGACCGCGTCCTCACCACCAGCTGCTTGGGGTTGGAGGTGGGCAGTGCAGGAGGGGAGAAGGAAGGGGCTGACGGCAGAGAGGGTCCGGGGGTGCCGGGGTGGCCTGGAACAGGGGGAGCTGGCACCATAAACATGGGGTCCACCTGCAGGGAAAACAAGGAGGTTAATTAAAAACCAAAATGCATGCTTATATGTCATTTTACTTCAATTCCACTTTATTTTTGGAATTAATCCGTCAGCTCAATTCAACTGTGTTTCATTAAATGAAATGAACTTTAGGTCAGTGACTGTGCTGAATACTTCTCCAGGAAAAACGTGGAGGAGGAAGAGAAGAGAGAGGTAGTCAAAGATACAGTGCATATATTATTAATGTCATCTTAAGATGAATGACGTAAATCTAACTGACATCTGATTATTTGAATGTTGGATGCCACTGTATAATGGAAGGATGTTTTAGAAGGGGAGACATTTTCTCCAAATGTCATAGCATTCATTATTCCACCGGTAGTCTGCAGTTCTTAATACTGAGTGGCAGCTAATCATCTCTCAACTATATTCAGACATAAAAAATATTCTTTTTCCACCCCATCAATATCAATTCATCTGCAATTCTTCATTATTACTAGTGGAGTCTGTGTGAGGCAAAGATTTCACCCTAGTTTGGACGAATGTTTCCAACCAACAAATACATTACAGAAGCTGCACATTATAATTATCTGCCACTTCTGCACAGAGCAATTTGGCAAAAGACTGCTACAATATAATAAGGCAACATTACTGGAGCTCATCCAGTGTCACGCCAACACAAAAATGTTTTCGTGTTGACACAGGAAATGGGATTATGTATGCTGTTTAAGTCTTCTGTGGGGCATCAGTTTCTCTGAAAAAGCAGTATGTAGAATATTTTTGTGGACTAAAGCTTTAAAGAGATTAAAAATGGCAATGTTGTAGTTGCTGGTGCAGGACAAAAAAGTAAGTGTTCAAAGGAGTTAAAGTCTACACAGCTTAATGCTCTGGACAAATACGCTAAGAGTGAAAATAAGGCCCGCAACATTTCGGCCCACAATTTGGCCTTCATCAGGTGAGGAAGGGCACATTTTGGGGACTCCAAAAAAAAGATCTGTAATGTGGTGTTTTCAACCTCCAAGATGAATCTGTTGTTGTCCGTGACGTTGTCAAGGAGACATAGTTACAACGATAGTGTGTGTATGAATACTTTCAATGTATCACTTCCTGCCCAGCTATCCGAACGGCCTGCTGAGCGGAGCGTAGAGCCGCTTCATGAGCGTGCCGCTGCTGGTGGATTATGCATAATTATGATTATGCATGCATTGAAGACATGCCTGGTGGAAAATAGGGGTAAGTCGACTTCAAATTTCTTTAGTCGAGGACACTAATAGTGTGTAGATTGTCGTAAGAGCTGATAGGATTACCAGTGGCAGTTGCAATACACCCAAAGATAAGTAGATGGGATCCAACGTCAGGTCTGTAAAGACTTCTAACTGACGGTGCAGACGCTGTGTCCTCACTGCAGACGGGTGAAAGGACCTGTGTCAGATCATATTTCTACTCTGCTTCGAGTCTCCACAGTTTTATTAAAACAAAGAACCCGGTGTTTCAGTTTTCAAAGCGTACAAGTGATCTTAACCACTGTCGTCACCATGGTTACACATACTCAAATAGTAAGTCATCAGTGCCTATAAAAGCCTTACTCTTATCTCCACCACTTACTATGGTCCCAATTACAACAGCTCTGGGAATTAATTCTACTCAGCGAGCAGCAGCAATCTGAGATGAGGGATTTTTCTCGCAACTTTACAGACTTGACAGATATCGCACTGCACGATGTTCTTGAGTGATGAAAAGACGTAGAAATGGAAAATTCTGCACTCTGCTTTTGCTCAGCAACCCAATGTATTGATGACATAAACATTTCGACCATTCTGGACTTTCATAGTGAGATTTACCACAAAGCTTACACCAATGATCTTAAATAGGTAATGGTCCACCCATTCCGTGTACACAGGTGCGAGACAGTTACCCATCCCTGGGTATGTCTCTCTATAATCAAACGTTGCACTTGTGCCGTTTATCAATTTCATCACATTGTAAGGAACAGAAAAACAGAAAAAGTTGTAGTGCATAGTAGCTTTAGGGCTCAGATTAAGGAAAAAAACTTGCATCTGTAAGTATTTAAGAAAACAACGGCGCTTTGTCAAGTCCAACACAAAGGTCTTCTGCATTGAATTGTGCTACTGTTGTGTTATTATGACGATCAATCAGTTACTCTCAAAAGGTCACTCTTAAATCTGACAAGAAATTGTTTTTTCTTTCTTCTCAGTGGTGCTCTTTGCTTTTCTGTAAAATCCCTGTGCTATGTTCCTTCTACAGCAGCTTAATAAACTGCCGAGGTTTCTGCCGAGGTTACAGTGCAGCTCCAGCACTGTGGAAAATATTCAATACAAATTCAGGACTCGGATTGGATCCCTACTCAACTGTAATGCTTGCAACAATGTTTAATTCAATTTTCTCCATGATTACCTTATTGATCTGCTGTGCGGCGGTTTTTCGAAATGTTAATCAACGAAACAGTATCTCGTTTTTTTCTTTCTTCTGAGATAAAGTTGTTGTGGACACCTGATTTAGTTAAGTTCATTTAAGGGGACAAAAGATTTGTTTGAAATTATTCAGTGTGGTTTTTCCCTGTGTCCCTGATAAGTTACAGCTACAGTACTCCAGGTATTATGAGCTTTGTTTCAGCTGCACAGCATTTATGTTAAAACCCTGATAAACAATGCAAATTTATCATGCAAAAGAGCAATAAAACAAAAGACAGATGATCCTCTGTGATTCCTGAAACCGTCGGTTAACTCCCACACAGCTGCTGACGAAGACCACCCAGGACTTCATCTACCAAATCACAAAGCAAATTAACTACAAAAGAAGAGCCCTGATCCCCGGTGATTTCTGTTCTGTCGTTAACGCCTTTTCCTCCCTCAGACACCCAGAATAACAAGGCTCGATCGCAATCCACACAGCAGCTATAGTCGCACAGTGAAATAACAATAAAAACACAAGCCTGCTCCCTGGTGTGTTAAATGCTTCAAACAAATCATCTTTACTCGCACTGTTTCTTAATTAAAAAAAAATCCTACAATACACAGAAAAAACCCAGCAACATAACAGAGAACGGCAGGCAGCTTTAGCATTAGACACAGGCCGGCCTGTGAATGTGGGCAATGTGCGACAATGCAAACCTGCTGATGTTCATCATGATCGAGGAAGTTTGACAGTTTAAAGGAAAACGTGTTTTTTTGCTACAAAAAGCTACAATGTAAGTTAATAGGGCAAGTGTCCAGCTTGTATTTACCTTAAAAAAAAATAGACCGTTGAAACCGTTCTGTTTAACCTGAGTCCATTAAAAAAAGCAATACTTTTAGCGTGTTCAGAGCAAACACATTTTCTCATGTAAATCGTAAACTGTGTGTTTATTTCAACCAAAATTAGAGTTGCAATGGTTGGAAAACTGGAATGATGACCCAAAACGGCTTTTCATAGTTTGATTTTTTTTTCTGTTGACTTTGAATTAGGTGTATTTTACGATGATGAAATTACTGTTAATTCACATGGAGTGTGGTGGTTGAGCAAACGCAATTTAGTGGATGTAAAAAAGGATCTTACTCTTAAACAGAAAGGTCGACCTCTTCAGAAATCTGTTCCATAATGTTGTCAGACACTTAGAATATTTATCTGAGCCTGTCAGTGGAAAAACAAGCACTTTTGTGAAGGTACAAGCTGGACAATTGCCCTATTAACTTACATTGAATCTTGTTTCACTGCTGCCGACTGCAGCGATCGTGCTTAATACCGGACTAATGTCAAAGATTGTTGTACCCATCAGTAACTTAGACACAAAAACATAGGAAAATATGTGGCCATCAAGGTATGTACACATCATAGACAGTAAAAGCAAAGGACAATGTGACACTGTACATTTCCACAGAGACGAGTGAAATCTATTAGAAGCTCATTTCCAGTGATGGCTGAGCGTTACTGTGCAGCCTCCAACTGAGCTTGAAGACGTAGATGTGACATGAGCAACCTGTCTGAAAGTTGTAAGTCTTCTGGGAGCTTCTCCTGTACTGTTGGGTAATACCTCTACTGTGCGACAGTAAGTCGATGTGACCCAATCGTTAACCTAATTTTACAAAAACGTCGGCTACGGAGCCATAACGTGAGATAGTCTTTAAGTGCGTAAATGTAAAGTCGCTGTCAAAGTGGCGCCAAAATGAATGGCAGTCAAAGCGATGCTAAAGGCAGGTGATGGCTCCATAGCGTCAAAATACCTCCATAGGAGGTACGCTATGTGGACGCTTGCTTACCCACTTGGTAAAAATGGGAAATCCTTTCAAGAGCTACTGACATATTTCAGTATTTCATGTGACGAACAAACATCCCATGAGCCAGAAATTCTGTATTACATGATCAAGTAAGTGATCATGTTTATACTGTTATTTTCAATATTGAAAACACAATTATTTAACACAATTAGTCATTGACTTTTGAAAATACGTTGCAGTTACTGAACTTAAAAAAGCAGTGAAAACACTTGTGAAATTTCCCTTAACTATTTTTCTGTCAAACCTTTTGAATTCCCCTTCAACAACAGCGGACAGTAACCAATTGATCAATCAGAAAAAGCTCACATCCATAATTTTGGCTTGTTCTTTTGTTCATGCTGATGTTATTGCTGATGTTTACAGTATCAGTCTTTCACTTCTTTGTGTTTTGCTCTCCCAGGAACTCGTGCTGATTAAACTCTGCATCACTGTTCTCGCCTCTAGCTTCTGCGATCATCGATTTCAGTTGTTGTGTCTACAATATCTTGTTTTGTGAACCCTTCAGTATCTGTGGCTGGGCAACAAAGAAAGAATAAGAAAAAGAAACTCATGTACTGCTTTCATTAAACCACACAGAGCACGAAACACACAAATATCCAAATAACACTAACATATGCATGGACCCTGGAGCTGTGCACAAACAGAATCTGTCTTCCCCACTTTGCTTCAGACAATATCCTCCCCCATCCTGAGGCAGTTACAGAATCACCAGACGACTACCATATCTCTGTGTTATTCCACCCAAAAATATGTTTTAGTGGATTTTTTTAATTTCTAGTGCTGTCTTGCAAAAATCACATTTAAATGTCCCAAAACTGTGTGCATAATCTTGGGATAACACAGTTGTTTTGTCGTGATAAAATGATCCACATCTCAAGGAAACAAAACGGCTTTTCCTCACAATAACAAGGTAATTATCCCAGAAAAACAAATACTGGTAACCATATTGTGAACAAATTGTTATCCAAAAGATAATGACAATTTCTTGAGATGATGGCAAGCCATTAGCCATTAATCTGACAAATTAGCTCATTACCAACAATTAAGATTACTTCCATGCCCACAGTTAGCATATCATTAGCTGATTACAATATGTTATGGCATTAAAGGTAACTTCACAAAACACTGGATAAGAGCTGGTCCAGGATCAGAGTCTAGTTTAACATTAGCAGCTCTGCTTTGTACGTATTTGGGGGTTTGTCCAAGATGACTCTGTCAACTTATCAGGTGGCCCCAAGCAGCCACCTCCTGAACAAATTTACGGTTAAGCTTGTTTTAGTCGTGCAACAGAATACTCAGATTGGACAGATAGTCTAGGTAGCTGTCTGGATTTACCCGGCAGAGATCTGAGCAGCAGTAATCCGGCGGAATCCCGGCTGCACCTAAATAATCCCAGGAGTGAAACGTCGTTGACATGGACTAGGCGCTTTTCTACTCTGAATTGAAGTATTTTCAGCTTCAGGCATTCAGACGATCTCCAAAAACCTGACGCCCTGAGCAATGCAAAAGCAGCAGGCAAAAAGCTTAACTAGCATTGGAAACAAATGTAGCTCAGAGTAAATGTTTTTAGGAAGACTCAACTATTAATCAATGCACTCCTAAATCAATTCAGCTGTTATTCTAATAAATGTATATTTTATCATGCTGTGTATAACTGCTGCATATCTGCAATAAGTCTCTCCTTAATGAAATGTATCTCAGTGTAAATCCTTTCAGAAAGATCTCACTTTTAATCAATCCTCAATCTAACTCAAATCAGCTGTTGGAGGTGTTCACTTTCCTGCTAAACCAATCAGAATCATTTACAAATGGCAAGTTACAACCCTGCTTTAAGTAATCGTTTCTCCCTTTGCTATTCATTTGCCGTTGCAGGCAAAGAGTGCAACCCTCCACCTCCGGTCCTCTACTCTAGCTGAACGGTCCGGAGCCCCAGCCTGAATAAACGTCACTCCTCTTTGTCCTGCGGATATTACAAATATGTCTAAAGTCGGCACGACTCCTCGTCCTATCCATGGACTTCTGTCTTTTGTTGAGCAGTGACCTTTAAGCTGTGATAGTCTGGTAAATAATGTTCATTCAAGGCCGCCAAAAACAGAAATGTTAAGTAAACAACGATATTAGATGGGTTTTTCAATCCATCTCTGTCAAGATAAATGAACTGAGCCACAATACATCAGGTTATGGTCCAAGGTTGGGGTTTTTAGTTATATAAGATATTAAAAAAGTCTATATGATTTTGAATGAGGTTTTTTGTTTTTTTACTGTCCTTTCAGCAGAATTGTCAACGTCTGGGTAAAAAATGAGAAGCTACTCTAGTCCACGATGGACAAAAGCACTTTCCCATTTGAGTAAGCAAGGAACAAGAGTCTGTCACAGGGGAAAGGGAGGGAAGACAAAAAAAGACAAATAAAAAGGAAGAAAAGGAGAAAAACAGACAATCAGAGAAATGGACTTATTGCTTGAAAATGTACTTCAAATGTCAAGTGACAAATCTATCGCTGTTATTAGGGAGGATTTAACTGCAGCCCCGGACACTGTCAGGTTCAAGGCTACCTTAGACATTTTGATAAAAAACAAACAAAAATCTGTTTCCACAACACTTAAATCTAGATTAAAGCTGTGTGTGTTTACATCGATCCACTTCAGTGGTAAGAGGCAGAGGATGCAGCCGGAGAGAGGAAAACACATTGCAGAAAAATCTTTGAAGATTTGACTTCAATTTTTCCTTTGACTCACCAGAGCTTTGTGTTGACGTTGAATCCCAAACGGCAGATACAGAGCTGGATTTACCCAAATTAATCAGGAGGAGG